>NC_064408.1:133432500-133612500 GCF_023375975.1 Astyanax mexicanus | reverse complement strand
CAGTATAGGGGTTATAGAGTGGGATTTAGGGGATATAGAGTGGGGTATAGAGCATATAGAGCAGGATATACAGTATAGGGGTTATAGAGTGGGATTTAGGGGATATAGAGTGGGGTATAGAGCATATAGAGCAGGATATACAGTATAGGGGTTATAGAGTGGGGTTTAGGGGGTATAGAGTGGGGTATAGAGGATAGGAGTATAGAGTAGGGTATACAGTATAGGGGGTATAGATTGGGGTATAGAGCATATAGAGCAGGATATACAGTATAGGGGTTATAGAGTGGGATTTAGGGGATATAGAGTGGGGTATAGAGCATATAGAGCAGGATATACAGTATAGGGGTTATAGAGTGGGGTTTAGGGGGTATAGAGTGGGGTATAGAGGATAGGAGTATAGAGTAGGGTATACAGTATAGGGGATATAGAGTGGGGTATAGAGCGTATAGAGTAGGATATACAGTATAGGGGTTATAGAGTGGGGTTTAGGGGGTATAGAGTGGGGTATAGAGCGTATTGAGTAGGATATACAGTATAGGGGTTATAGAGTAGGGTTTAGGGGGTATAGAGTGGGGTATAGAGCATATAGAGTAGGATATACAGTATAGGGGTTATAGAGTAGGGTTTAGGGGGTATAGAGTGGGGTATAGAGCATATAGAGTAGGATATACAGTATAGGGGTTATAGAGTGGGGTTTAGGGGGTATAGAGTGGGGTATAGAGCGTATTGAGTAGGATATACAGTATAGGGGTTATAGAGTAGGGTTTAGGGGGTATAGAGTGGGGTATAGAGCATATAGAGTAGGATATACAGTATAGGGGTTATAGAGTGGGGTTTAGGGGGTATAGAGTGGGGTATAGAGCGTATTGAGTAGGATATACAGTATAGGGGTTATAGAGTAGGGTTTAGGGGGTATAGAGTGGGGTATAGAGCATATAGAGTAGGATATACAGTATAGGGGTTATAGAGTAGGGTTTAGGGGGTATAGAGTGGGGTATAGAGCATATAGAGTAGGATATACAGTATAGGGGTTATAGAGTGGGGTTTAGGGGGTATAGAGGATAGGAGTATAGAGCAGGGTATACAGTATAGGGGATATAGAGTGGGGTATAGAGCGTATAGAGTAGGATATACAGTATAGGGGTTATAGAGTAGGGTTTAGGGGGTATAGAGTGGGGTATAGAGCGTATAGAGTAGGGTATACCTGTGTTATTGAGGCCGAACAGTAGGGGGCAGGAGATGGCGAAGGAAAGGAACCAGACGACGGTGATCATCAGCACCACCCTCCTCCTGGAGCTGTACCGCGTGTTGTACAGCATCGGCATGGCAACCGCGGTGTACCTGCAGCCGGAGAGGTAGAGCATCAGTTAGGGGCGGAGCCAGACTGATCCAGCCCACCTTAAACACTGCAGCCTAGTCACTACACCAGTTATACGCACTACATAGTGACCATGAAACGAGTGCAGAGCGGGGGACTGACCGGTCGATGCTGACGGAGCAGAGGTTGAGGATGATGAAGGTGATGGTGATGATGAAGGTGATGGTGATGATGAAGGTGATGGTGATGATGAGGATGATGGTGATGAAGATGAGGATGATGGTGATGAAGATGAGGACGATGCTGATGGCGCAGAGGTTGAGGATAATGATGGTGAGGATGATGGTGATGAAGGTGATGATGAAGAACTGACCGGTCGATGCTGATGGCGCAGAGGTTGAGGATGCTGATGATGAAGGTGATGATGAAGATGAGCATGATGGTGATGAAGGTGATGAAGAACTGACCGGTCGATGCTGATGATGATGATGAAGGTGATGATGGTGATGATAAAGAACTGACCGGTCGATGCTGATGATGATGATGAAGGTGATGGTGATGATGAAGAGGATGATGGTGATGATGATGATGAAGAGGATGATGGTGATGATGGTGATGAAGAACTGACCGGTCGATGCTGATGGCGCAGAGGTTGAGGATGATGATGGTGAGGATGATGGTGATGAAGGTGATGGTGATGATGAAGGTGATGATGGTGATGATGAAGAACTGACCGGTCGATGCTGATGGCGCAGAGGTTGAGGATGATGATGGTGAGGATGATGGTGATGAAGGTGATGCTGATGATGAAGGTGATGATGGTGATGATGAAGGTGATGGTGATGATGAAGAGGATGATGGTGATGAAGGTGATGGTGATGATGAAGGTGATGATGGTGATGAAGGTGATGGTGATGATGAAGGTGATGATGGTGATGATGAAGAACTGACCGGTCGATGCTGATGATGATGATGAAGGTGATGGTGATGATGAAGGTGATGATGGTGATGAAGGTGATGGTGATGATGAAGGTGATGATGATGGTGATGATGAAGGTGATGATGGTGATGATGGTGATGGTGATGATGATGGTGATGATGAAGAACTGACCGGTCGATGCTGATGGCGCAGAGGTTGAGGATGATGATGGTGAGGATGATGGTGATGAAGGTGATGATGGTGATGAAGGTGATGAAGGTGATGATGATGGTGATGATGAAGGTGATGATGGTGATGAAGGTGATGGTGATGATGAAGGTGATGATGATGGTGATGATGAAGGTGATGAAGGTGATGATGATGGTGATGATGAAGGTGATGATGGTGATGATGAAGAACTGACCGGTCGATGCTGATGGCGCAGAGTTTGAGGATGATGATGGTGAGGATGATGGTGATGAAGGTGATGATGGTGATGAAGGTGATGATGATGGTGATGATGAAGGTGATGATGGTGATGAAGGTGATGGTGATGATGAAGGTGATGATGATGGTGATGATGAAGGTGATGATGGTGATGATGAAGGTGATGGTGAGGATGATGGTGATGAAGGTGATGGTGATGATGATGGTGATGATGAAGAACTGACCGGTCGATGCTGATGGAGCAGAGGTTGAGGATGATGATGGTGAGGATGGTGATGAAGGTGATGGTGATGATGAAGGTGATGAAGGTGATGATGATGGTGATGATGAAGGTGATGATGGTGATGATGAAGAACTGACCGGTCGATGCTGATGGAGCAGAGGTTGAGGATGCTGATGGTGAGGATGGTGATGAAGGTGATGGTGATGATGAAGGTGATGAAGGTGATGATGATGGTGATGATGAAGGTGATGATGGTGATGATGAAGAACTGACCGGTCGATGCTGATGGCGCAGAGGTTGAGGATGATGAAGGTGATGAAGGTGATGATGATGGTGATGATGAAGGTGATGATGGTGATGATGAAGAACTGACCGGTCGATGCTGATGGCGCAGAGGTTGAGGATGCTGGCGCTGCACATCATCACATCCAGAGTGAGCAGAACATCACAGTGGATCCTGCTGAACCTCCACTCCCCCACCACCTACAACACACACAGCCCAGGATAAGCCCCGCCCACTTTAACTCCACACAGCCCAGGATAAGCCCCGCCCACTTTAACTCCACACACAGCCCAGGATAAGCCCCACCCACTTTAACTCCACACACAGCCCAGGATAAGCCCCGCCCACTTTAACTCCACACACAGCCCAGGATAAGCCCCACCCACTTTAACTCCACACACAGCCCAGGATAAGCCCCACCCACTTTAACTCCACACACAGCCCAGGATAAGCCCCACCCACTTTAACTCCACACACAGCCCAGGATAAGCCCCACCCACTTTAACACCACACACAGCCCAGGATAAGCCCCACCCACTTTAACTCCACACACAGCCCAGGATAAGCCCCACCCACTTTAACACCACACACAGCCCAGGATAAGCCCCACCCACTTTAACTCCACACACAGCCCAGGATAAGCCCCGCCCACTTTAACTCCACACACAGCCTAGGATAAGCTCCCCCCACTTTAACCACAACCACAGCTCAAATACACCCCGCCCACTTTGGCTCCACCCACATCTTAGATAAGCACCACCCACCCACCGTACAACACACTAACTCCACCCACAGCTCAAATAAGCCCCACTCAGTGTAAAACACTTTAACCCCACCCACTTTAATTCCACCCACAGTTTAGATTAGCTCCGCCCCCTCAGCCTGCAGCAGTTTAGTATGGTGTAGCTCCGCCCCCTCAGGTGCGGTACCTCCAGGTAGACGGCCCAGGGCATGACGAGAGTTGCGAGCAGCAGGTCGGAGACGGCGAGAGAGACGATGAGATAGTTGGTTGTGGTCTGGAGCGTCCTCTCGCGCAACACCGCAACACACACCAGCACATTCCCAAACACCACGCAGCCAATCAGCAGCACCAGCAGCACTGCCAGGAAGTTATAGGGCGGGGCCGAGGGGGGCGGGGCCAGCGAGCAGTTCCAGAGCGGGAGGGCGGGGTCAGAGGAAAGAGAAAGGGCGGGGCCTGCTGTCAGGTTCAGCACGGGCATCGTTAGAGTCATCTGTGAGGAAACAGGAGAGAGCTAATACATACGGGTAACGAACAATTCACCCTAGATACTAAATAACTAACAGAAAATACTGAACAATTCACCCTGGATACTAAATAACTAACAGAAAATACTGAACAATTCACCCTGGATACTAAATAACTTACAGAAAATACTGAACAATTCACCCTGGATACTAAATAACTAACAGAAAATACTGAACAATTCACCCTGGATACTAAATAACTAACAGAAAATACTGAACAATTCACCCTGGATACTAAATAACTTACGACACTTACAAAACAATTCACCCTGGATACCAAATAACTTTGTTGCTGACCATGTCCGTTCCTTTATGAGCGCAGTGTACCTGTATCTGTACCTATGTAAATCCTTTGGGATTATACTTGTATTTCTGTATAAATTGGTGATTAAATGTGTTCTGATCTTCATCTACATCCCAACAATAGACAAACACAGTCTGATTAAACTAAAACCACACAAACAATATTATATATTTACATGGTTTTATTGAACACAGCATGTTAATATTCACAGTGAGAGGAAATAAAAGTATGTGAATCTTTGTATTTAATAACTGGTTGATTCTCCTTTAGCAGCAAAAACCTCAACCAATGGTTTCCTGTAGGTGCAGATCAGACCTGCAGAACGGTCAGGAGGAATTCTGGATCATTCCTCTTCACTAAACTGTTTCAGTTCAGCTATAATATTATGGGATATCTGGTGTGAATCTCTCTCTTGAGGTCATGATGCTGCAGCATCTCAATTGGGTTCAGGAGGTCAGGACTCTCCAGAAGGAGTATTTATTTTCTTCTGTTGAAGAAATTGTTTCACAGTTGGGATGAGGTTTTGATGATGCTGTGCTTTGTGTGTTTGTGCTGTGCGTTGTGTGTTTTTCTTCCAAACAACTCGATTTTGGTTTCATTTGTCCACAGTACATTTATCCAGTACTGCTGTGGAACATCCAGGTGCTCCTTTGGGATCTTCAAAAGTGCAGCAATGTGATTTTTTTGGACAGGAGTGGCTTCCTCCGTGGTGTCCTCCAATAAACTGCATTCTTGTTTAATGTTTTCCGGATGGATGGATGGATGGATGGATGGATGGATGGATGGATGGATGGATCCCTTGGGAGGTTCCCTCAGGGAAATTAGGGTTCCAGTAGCAGCATCAATACAGTACACACAGATAGAAACAAAGAGTAGGTGTATATAAAGTGTATATAAACAATATAAAGTGCAAAGCAAGTAGACAAAAGTATAAAACAGCAAATATAATTAGTATAACTATAAATATAAATATGCAGTGAATGTATTTGAAAAGAATTTTTATTGCACTTATTCCATATGTGTTATTTTATTGCACTTAGTCCATTTGAGTTGCTACTGCTCCTCCTCATCCTCTGTCCTCCTGTTACTCCTCCTTCCCCCAGGGGAGGAATTGTAAAGTCTGATGGCATGATGGACAAAGGAGTTTCGGAGTCTGTTGGTCCTGCATTTGGGGAGGAGCAGTCTGTCACTGAACAGGCTCTTCTGGTTGCTGATGACGGTCTATACTCCTCCTCGTTGTCGTCCCTGATACACCCCACGATGGCTGTGTCATCTGCAAACTTCTGAATGTGACACAGAGTTGTAGCAGAAGTCTGCGGTGTACAGGGTGAAGAGGAGAGGGGCCAGCACCGTGCCCTGAGGTGCTCCAGTGCTGCTGATCACAGTGTCAGACGTGATGTCCTTCAGCCTGACATACTGCGGCCTATCAGTGAGGTAGCTGAAGATCCAGGCGACCAGGTAGGGGTCCACTCGCATCCCATCCAGTTTATCCTGGAGCATAAGAGGCTGGATGGTGTTGAAGGCACTCGAGAAGTCCAAGAAGAGGATCCTCACTGTACTTTTCCCCTTGTCCAGGTGTGAGTGGGCTCGGTGTAGCAGGTAGAGGATGGCGTCTTCCACACCAACACCTGCCCTGTATGCAAACTGTAGACAGTCCTGGGCATGCTGCACCTGCGGTCTGAGTAGACAGAGGAAGAGCCGCTCCAACGTCTTCATCAGATGTGAAGTGAGTGCCACCGGTCGGAAGTCATTCAGCTCACTGGGCCGGTTCTTTTTCGGAACTGGTACTAAGCATGATGTCTTCCAGAGGGTGGGCACTCTCCCCAGCTGCAGGCTCAGGTTGAAAAGGTTGAAAATCCGTTGTAAATCCGTTATTGTAGATTTGTCAACAAAAATATTAGCATGTGCCAGAGATTTCTGTACTCAGTCTTCAGCTGACACTCTCTCTAGGATTCTTCCTCACCTCATTGATCATTCTGCGCTGTGCTCTTACAGTCATCTTTACAGGACTTTACCACGCCTAGAGAGAGTAACAGCAACAGTGCTGAACTTTCTCCATTTGTAGAGCGTCTGTCTCACCGTGGACACATGAACATCAAGTCTTTTAGAGATACTTTTGTAACCCTTTCCAGCTTCATGCAAGTCAACAATTCTTGAACGTAGGTTTTCTGAGAGCTTGATCTTTTGTGTGAGGCGTGATTCACATCAAGCAACGCTTCTTAAAAACAGCGAACTCTAAACTGCTGTGTTTTTATAGAGCAGCTTTAACCAACTCATCCAATCACATCTCATCACATCCTGCCTCCAATTAACTCTTAGAAAATTCATTAGTCTAGGGGTTCACATACTTTTCCCCTCACTTTATATATTTATCAACATATAATTTGTTGTTGTATTAGTTTAAGCAGACTGCGTTTGTTTATTGTTGTATATAACTGATAGTGATGGGTCTGTATGGGCATTAGAGTGAAGGATGGTCAGTAACGGGTTCTGGATACTTTAGTAAATATAGTGCATCTTAATTAGCATATGCAAATTAACCCTCTTAACCAGCAGAGTGCAGCTGAGCCTGAGGATCATCCCTCATCATCTGTCTCTATCTGTCTCTCTCTCTCTATCTACTGTGGGTTGTGAGTATTGTGTAACAGGGTGAACATAAAGAAAATAATAATAAATATACAGAGAAACACAAACAGAAATATTACAGAAATACAGAGTGAAATATAAGATCAGTAGAGATGATTAAATAATAAATGTAAAAAATCAGCAGTTCTGTATAGAAATTCACCCTGATAGTGAAAAAACTGTAGCTCCGCCCCCTCAGCATATAATAAATATCACAATACCTACATTCAGAATGTTATTATTAATATGAGTAATAAAGTAATAAATGAATGAATATGTAAAATCAGTATTTTAAATACAGTAATAAATACAGAGTACAGACTCTAATACTGATCAATAACAGTATTAATCACACTCACCTCAGCCTCACATTCCCGCCAAAACCACCGATCCTCCGCGCTCTGATCCCCGCAGCTCGCGCCAACATTTATTTATTTATTATTGATTTACTGCCCGCACGTATTCAGTTAGGCCCCGCCCACCAGTGCTGTGATTGGCTGGTAGTGCACACTCAGCCTGACGGTACAGGTAAGGGTGACAATGTATAATACAATATAATATATAATCACAGAAATGTATATGGGTAATTAGACAGAATTGGTGCCATTTCTGTCCCCAGAAAATTACATCTATAAATGTGCACACAAAATAACTTTAAAATACATTTTATTACTAAGCACAGTGTCTTGTACATTGACCTAATTGCAATAGAAGATATGTAATTAAAACATTAATAAAAACTACTTATAACAACTGAAAAAATAGCATTTATTACCAATTCTCCCAACTCTCTAACTATAAACTTTACCATGACATATATTTATTAAAATCCTTCAGAGATGTATTTTTTTTGTACTGTTGTGTGACTCCAAATCCCATCTATGCCTTCAAAATATATATTCCATAATAAATTCATAATATTTAAGTTAAAACACACATTTTAGTTTCAGTGTCCCTGGGTTTCACTCGGTCCTGTTACCGTAACACATTACCCTGATCATCTGAAACATCTGGAACATTCTACACAGGAAGTCACATCTACAACAGGAAGTGACATCATCAGCTGGTTCCTCTGAAGATCGTGGGAAGACCAGAATGAAGTTCCCTCTTTATTTTTTTTCTGTATATTTGATCTTATTGTAACGATGACTAAGGAGCTCAATCTCAACACTCAGTCCTGTTACCTACATTAACTCTTACATCGTGTTGGTTTATTTTTAAAATACAAATTTTGTGAAAATCACTAGAATGTGCTCAGTGTCCTCATGCTTAAACCTCATTCCAGTTACTTTCACTCCTGTTACTCAAAACGTAAAAATGTAACAGGAATGAGTTCCAGTTACAGGAGTGAGTGTTAGTAACAGGAGTGTTTTTTTTTCTCATATCAATTATTTAAACATGCAGTCAAACATTTCTTTAAAATGAAGACTTTCATTTAGCTACTTTTCATGTTTTTGCTAATTCTATGCTAAAAACTCATTCCTGTTACTGTTGGTCCTGTTACTCAAACTATTAGGAATGAGTTCCAGTAACAGGAATGGGTGACAGTAACAGGATTTATTGTTTTTTTTGTCATAAATATCAGTTATTTGAACATGCAGTCAAGCATTTCTTTAAAATAAAGACTTTCCTGAGAGAAAATAAAAAGTAATTAGTGAACTTTTAAACATGCTTTTTAAATCTCACATGAGTTTTGGTAACAGGATTGAGAAAAATGTTCCATCTTCGGATCAGAAACCCTGTATAAAATTAAGTAAAGCTGCCTGAGTTTGATCAGTACTAACACTGAAAAGTGTTAAAAAAATAAAAATAAGAATTTTAGTCAATTGATATTATTATTAAGTTATTATTATTCAGGGGGGGGGGGGGGGGGGTATTTTGTGTTTTTGGTTCATCCCTGATTATTATGTCCTGCCAGTGTTTTATTTTATTGCATGGTAACTTTAATTCTGTATTGAAAAAAAAATTATTACAATTTACAGTACAGCATATGGTAACTTGCTCTTATGGCCTACAACACGTTCGCTAGGCAAACACCATTTATATAAATAGAATATATTGGATTACCCAATGGAAGGTAGTGCTGGTGGGCAAGACTACACACTGACGGTAAATTAGGATTGGGGGGCATTCCCATTATGCAAATAATGAGTTTAATTGGGCGGAGTTTAATTTAATCTCTGTGGAGTTGTGCAGCATTTATTGAGCTTGAATTAAAACCAAAATGTTCAATTCTAATACTGAACGGTATTTGTTAAATCTGAATTAGAGTTAAAAGTACACTTTTAGAGTTAAAATCAACTCTTAGCTTTATTAACTCTATACAATTCACAGCTACATTAAGCCACTGTTGGATCGTCAGGTGAACTTCCAATGGAAAAACTCAGGTGAACAGTGGAACAGGTAACTCTCCTCCCTCAGGACTCGACCTCAGTCACAGGACACAGCTTAACACAGCTTAAAACACCCAATAATGACTGGGAGGAAACACTGGTTGCTCTACAGAAAGTAAAGTTCCTAGTTTCCTAAATGACTTTTTACAAGGATGAGAAGATATTTTCTATTTTTGAGCTGTTTTAAAAGGGTGACTCTTACTTTGTACTGTAAACACAAACTTACAAACTTTTTCAGTCTAAAAGCTTTTTATTCAGAATCTAAACAACAGAACGAGTAGAAAATCCCACAAACACCCAGAATAACTCATCTAATTAACATTAAAAATAACAATAAAAAAACTGAATTATTTCACGCAGATTAAAGAGAAATCCACGCTTTATGAATCTGTCCCAGATAAAGTTATAGATGAAGTTATTATTCATGATTTAATAATAATCAATATTAAATAATTCCTTTAAATCAGGATTAAACAGAAACACTGCGCTGATTTCCGTTACCCATCAGCCCCCTGTGGTGATCCGGCCGTGAGCTCGGCGCCGGGGAACCGGACCGGGTTCTGATCTGAAGTATTAATGATGAAGTTCTGAGGAACCTGGAACTCCATCCTCCTGCACCCAATACGTACCGGATACGACCCGGACACATACCGGATACGACCAGAGGAAATATGTACCGGCACAGATACAACCCGATACATACCAGATCCAAATCAATACGATACGTACTGGTACATACCGGATCTGACCTGATACATATCGGATATCAACTGATAGGTACGGGTACATACTGGATCCAACTCGATGTGTACCGGATCCGCACCGATACGATACGTAAATATATAAGTTCAGGCTGAGCTGTAGGTCAGGGTGTAGACCGGGTTGTAGGTTTAGGTGTAGGTCTGGTTGTAGGTTGGGTCAGTGATCTGGTTGTAGATCCGGTTGTATGTCGAGCTGTAGTTTAGGCTGTAGGTCCGGTTGTAGGTTTAGGTGTAGGTCCGGTTGTAGGTCAGGCTGTAGGTTTAGGTGGAGGTCAGGCTGTAGATCTGGCTGTAGGTCAGGGTGTAGGTCGGGCTGTAGGTTTAGATGTAGGTCCGGTTGTAGGTCAGGTTGTAGGTTCAGTTGTAGGTCAGGGTGTAGGTCGGGCTGTAGGTTCAGGTGTAGGTCGGGCTGTAGGTCAGGGTGTAGGTCGGGCTGTAGGTTTAGGTGTAGATCCGGTTGTAGGTCAGGCTGTAGATCTGGCTGTAGGTTCAGGTGTAGATCTGGCTGTAGGTTCAGGTGTAGGTCTGGTTGTAGGTTCAGGTGTAGATCAGGGTGTAGGATCTGGTTGTAGATCTGGTTGTAGGTTTAAGTGTAGATCCAGGTGTAGGTCCGGTTGTAGGTCAGGCTGTAGGTTTAGGTGGAGGTCAGGCTGTAGATCTGGCTGTAGGTCAGGGTGTAGGTCGGGCTGTAGGTTTAGGTGTAGGTCCGGTTGTAGGTCAGGCTGTAGGTTTAGGTGGAGGTCAGGCTGTAGATCTGGCTGTAGGTCAGGGTGTAGGTCGGGCTGTAGGTTTAGATGTAGGTCCGGTTGTAGGTCAGGTTGTAGGTTCAGTTGTAGGTCAGGGTGTAGGTCGGGCTGTAGGTTCAGGTGTAGGTCGGGCTGTAGGTCAGGGTGTAGGTCGGGCTGTAGGTTTAGGTGTAGATCCGGTTGTAGGTCAGGCTGTAGATCTGGCTGTAGGTCAGGGTGAAGATCTGGCTGTAGGTTCAGGTGTAGGTCTGGTTGTAGGTTCAGGTGTAGATCAGGGTGTAGGATCTGGTTGTAGATCTGGTTGTAGGTTTAAGTGTAGATCCAGGTGTAGGTCAGGGTGTAGGTCGGGGGTACTACAGTGTAGATACAGGGTGTACAGGGTGTAGGTCCGGTTGTAGATCTGGTTGTAGGTCTGGGTGTAGATTCGGGTGTAGGTCAGGGTACTACAGTGTAGGGCTGGTTTAGGGTGTAGTTCAGGGTGTAGATTCGGGTGTAGTTCAGGGTACTACAGTGTAGGGCTGGTTTAGGTTTAGGTGTAGGTCAGGGTGTAGTTCAGGGTGTAGGTCAGGGTGTAGGTCAGGGTACTACAGTGTAGGGCTGGTTCAGGGTGTAGGTCAGGGTGTAGATTCGGGTGTAGTTCAGGGTACTACAGTGTAGGGCTGGTTTAGGGTGTAGTTCAGGGTGTAGATTCGGGTGTAGTTCAGGGTACTACAGTGTAGGGCTGGTTTAGGGTGTAGTTCAGGGTGTAGATTCGGGTGTAGGTCAGGGTACTACAGTGTAGGGCTGGTTTAGGGTGTAGTTCAGGGTGTAGATTCGGGTGTAGTTCAGGGTACTACAGTGTAGGGCTGGTTTAGGGTGTAGTTCAGGGTGTAGATTCGGGTGTAGTTCAGGGTACTACAGTGTAGGGCTGGTTTAGGGTGTAGTTCAGGGTGTAGATTCGGGTGTAGTTCAGGGTACTACAGTGTAGGGCTGGTTTAGGGTGTAGTTCAGGGTGTAGATTCGGGTGTAGTTCAGGGTACTACAGTGTAGGGCTGGTTTAGGGTGTAGTTCAGGGTGTAGATTCGGGTGTAGTTCAGGGTACTACAGTGTAGGGCTGGTAGGGTAACAGCTTCTGTCGATCATTAATTGCAAAAATCCATGTTGGTTTTACAAAACTCAGATTACCGTTCTCCATCAGAGCCTAACGAGAGAGAGAGAGATTATTAATCTAAACTTTATATAAACTTTATATAAACTGGATGTGCGTTCAGTATAACATAAACAAAATAAATAAAATAAATGAATATAAAATAAAGATCTCACATCTTCAAAAGAGTCGTCCCATCCCTGACTGGTGATCACAAACTGAACCTTCTCACTCATGTACTCCTCCATCGCCCTGAGAGACACCATTCATCAATTACAGATCAATACAAAACTCTCCATCTATTAAATATATCAATCACAATAAAACAGATAAACATCAATATAAACTACTATAAATCAAACTATTCCTCACACTTCAGAAAATAACATAAAACAAATAGATTACTACTACTAATAAAAAAAAATCACGTCCTAAATATCAGTGTTACTGTGGTTTTTGATTAACTCCGCCCCCGGCCCCGCCCCCTTCTCGTACCCGTCGAAGGCGATGATGTAGCGCTGAAGGAGTCGGCGCTGATTATCAGGAAACGTCCCGTACAGATAAAACCTCTTCCCCGACAGGAAGTCTGAAACACAAACACATAATCAGACTGGAATAACGCATTATTAAACAGCTGAAGAACAGTGGAGAACATCATGTGATGGGAAGAATCTAATCGTGAATGACGGTGATCGGTAATCAATTTAACATTTGGTGAAATCAATGAAAAACACCAGCAGAACTCGGGGATATGTTGGTTAATAGTGAAAGTAAGAGCTTTACCATATAAACACACACTGCAGTGAAGAGAACTGAAGAGATTAGAGGAATTAAACAGCTGTGTAGCTTTAAGAAAAGCTCTTATCAGTGAAAATAAACAGATAAAACAGCTTCAGATCAGATGAGTTCAGAGTGATGGAGCATTATATTAAAATCAGACTGTAGGTACAGATCCCTCACTCAGAGGAAGTCTGCTGGCTAATCCTGATGTGTTCTGTCTGACGTTACGTGGTTTAACCAGCAAAGCGAAATAGAGTTTCTTCAACTGATCTAGTGGGCGGGGCTCTGGGACTCTATTATGACATCACTATAAGGGAGGAGCCAAACGGCTTATAAAAATCATAGGATTTCTGACCCCGAACTCTTTCAGCTGATTCACATAAACGGACAGAGGGACGATTGGATGGAATGATGGATGTAGTGTTTACAGAGACAGTAGGGGAGATGGATGGATGGATGGACAGATGGAGGGTGTTTATAGGGACAGAAGTGGAGATGGATGGATGTTTAGTTGGATGGATGTAGTGCTTATAGAGACAGTAGGGGAGATGGATGGATGTTTGGATGGACAGATGGAGGGATGGATGGTGTTTATAGGGACAGAAGTGAAGATGGATGGATGTATGTAGTGTATATAGAGACAGTGGTGGAGATGGATGGATGGACAGATGGATGTAGTTTATAGGGACAGTGGTGGAGATGGATGGATGGATGGAGGTAGTGCTTATAGAGACAGTGGTGGAGATGGATGGATGGATGTTTGGATGGACAGATGGAGGGATGGATGGTGTTTATAGGGACAGTGGTGGAGATGGATGGATGGACAGATGGATGTAGTTCATAGGGACAGTGGTGGAGATGGATGGATGGATGGAGGTAGTGCTTATAGAGACAGTGGTGGAGATGGATGGATGGATGTTTGGATGGACAGATGGAGGGATGGATGGTGTTTATAGGGACAGTAGTGGAGATGGATGGATGGATGGATGGATGGTGTTTATAGGGACAGTAGTGGAGATGGATGGATGGATGGTGTTTATAAGGACAGTAGTGGAGATGGATGGATGGATGGTGTATATAGGGACAGTAGTGGAGATGGATGGATGGATGGTGTTTATAAGGACAGTAGTGGAGATGGATGGATGGATGGTGTTTATAGGGACAGTTGTGGAGATGGATGGATGGATGGTGTTTATAGGGACAGTAGTGGAGATGGATGGATGGAGTGTATATAGAGACAGTAGTGGAGATGGATGGATGGATGGTGTTTATAGGGACAGTAGTGGAGATGGATGGATGGATGGTGTTTATAGGGACAGTGGTGGAGATGGATGGATGTAGTGTATATAGAGACAGTGGTGGAGTTGGATGGATGTTGGATGTACAGATGGATGGTGTTTATACGGACAGTAGTGGAGATGGATGGATGGATGTACAGATGGAGGGATGGATGGTGTTTATAGGGACAGTAGTGGAGATGGATGGATGGTGTTTATAGGGACAGTAGCGGAGATGGATGGATGGATGGATGTAGTGTATATAGAGACAGTGGTGAAGATGGACGGATAGATGGATGGATGTAGTGTTTATAGGGACAGTAGTGGAGATGGATGGATGGTGTTTATAGGGACAGTAGTGGAGATGGATGGATGGATGTAGTGTATATAGAGACAGTGGTGGAGATGGACGGATGAATGGATGGATGTAGTGTTTATAGGGACAGTAGTGGAGATGGATGGATGGATGGATGGATGGTGTTTATAGGGACAGTAGTGGAGATGGATGGATGTAGTGTATATAGAGACAGTGGTGGAGTTGGATGGATGGTTGGATGTACAGATGGAGGGATGGATGGTGTTTATAGGGACAGTAGTGGAGATGGATGGATGTAGTGTATATAGAGACAGTGGTGGAGATGGATGGATGGATGTAGTGTATATAGAGACAGTGGTGGAGATGGACGGATGGATGGATGGATGTAGTGTTTATAGGGACAGTAGTGGAGATGGATGGATGGTGTTTATAGGGACAGTAGTGGAGATGGAGGGATGGATGGTGTTTATAGGGACAATAGTGGAGATGGATGGATGTAGTGCTTATAGAGACAGTAGAGGAGATGGATGGATGGATGGATGGTGTTTATAGGGACAGTAGCGGAGATGGATGGATGGATGGATGTAGTGCTTATAGAGAGAATAGGGGAGATGGATGAATGGATGTAGTGTATATAGAGAGAGAGGTGGAGATGGATGGATGGATGTAGTGCTTATAGAGAGAGAGGTGGAGATGGATGGATGGATGTAGTGTATATAGAGACAGTGGTGGAGATGGACGGATGGATGGATGGAGTGCTTATAGAGAGAGTAGGGGAGATGGATGGATGGATGTAGTGCTTAAAGAGAGAGAGGTGGAGATGGATGGATGGATGGATGGACAGATGGATGGTGTTTATAGGGACAGAAGGACTGACCTGGTAAAGGAGGGATGGGTTTGTCCTCCTCCTCCTCGGCGTCGGTGTTCTCGTCTGTAGATCCTCCGTACGGGTCGCTCTCTCTCTCCACTCGTCCTGCTCCTCGCTCCCCCTCTCCTCCATCCACTCCTCCACCTTCTCCTCCCTTCTTCTTCTTCCTCTTCATCTCCACCCTGAGAACATCCAGCAACAACCGACCCGTTACTGCTGTACTACTGCACACATCACCATAATAACACTAATAACACTAATAACACTAATAAATATAGCCGCAAGCGGCAATCATCGGGTTCAAGCACCAACTTGCACAATGGTGCCTACTGGAGCATTGAATGGTGATGTGTAAGAAGGTCTAATATGATTGGAGATGCCCTGTCACATTTAGAAATTATCAAGTTTTTCACCTGTTATTAATGTTGAGCAGAGGCCTTTCAACCTGATCAGTGCTTAAATTCACATGTAAATCTAGTGAACTTTGTAGGATATTCATTAAGTGAGTTAGAACTAGTCAAAAGGTGTCTACATGTTATTGGTATTGATCAGGTGGCTTCAACCAGAATGTTCACAAAGTGGTATTCAGATTGACCTTTGAACCTTTGCAGAACAAGCTGAAATGTTTGACCAAACAAGTTTAAATTAACACAAAGGAGTGAATGTTCTGATGTGACATGTAATTACGAAGTTATTATAAATCTAGTTCTGAATTAAATGGCGCTTCATCAAGCACCAACTAGCACAATGGTGCCTACTAGAGCATAGGATGGTGATGTGTAAGAAGGTCTAACACAATTGGAGACATTCTGTCACATTTAAAATGATCAAAAGTCTTTCACCTGTTATTAATGTTGAGAAGAGGCACAAAGGAGTGAATGTTCTGATATGACATGTAATGTCAAGTTATTCTTAATCTAGTTCTGTATTAAATGGTGCTTCATCAGAGTGATATTGTACAGAGGTCTTTAACATTGTGAGATTACAGCAAATACTGCAGAGTTACAGCAATTTAGGTTAGAAATTCCAAGGACGCACAGATTGCTTGATGCCTGGAGAGTATTGTATGTGAAATTTTCACAAATGTTTTTAATGAACATTTACCTAGAGACTCTACAGTGTGCAGCAAGACTGAAATGGAGGTGATAGGCCAAATATCCAGAGAGTAGTTTCAATATAGCTATTTTCAAACAATTAGCAATTATGAATGAACAAAGCACTTTTTAAACATAGTTGTATTGAGAAATTTGTCAGAGCCACTGTACTAAATATGGCAAAAACAATTAGATGTCAAAATAGTACAGCATGATTGACATATACTCGTTTTTTTGGAACAGCGCCCCCCAGTGGGCGGATTGTTTCAGTACTTTGCAGGTCACTACAGTGTCTCCACCTGAACATAACTGCCAAATATCATCCAGATTGCAACATTCAGCCTGCCAAAATGTCTGCTGAATGCTGATTGGCTGATGGTGTTCAGCCATGTTGATTGATTAAGTTGCCCTTTGAACATCCTTTAGAGGCTGTATGACAGATTCTGCATGCAAAGTTTCAGCTTGCTAGGTTGCACGGTTGCTGAGAAACAGTGCTCCAAATTTACCTCTTGAAGTGAATGGGGCATATATCCAGAAGGACTAATTTGCATATGGCGGCCATATTGTTTACATATTTCAACTTTTTCTTAATGAATATTGAAGCGCATGCTCTCACGAGTGTTTTGATACCAAACATGCCAGGATTGGTCAAAATTCCTAGGACTAGTTTGCAAAAGTAGGTTTTGCATATTATGCAAATTAGCACAAAATCTATATAGACGGAAGTGCATGGTCCAAATTGGAAAGTTGTTGGTATTGACCCAAGGAATCCATCAAAAAAAGAATTTTGAATGTAGGTCTTATGGTTTTTGAGTTATTGAGAAAATTGTGAAAAATGAATTTCCTTGTTTATAGTGCCACCACTTGACCAATCGGTGCCATTTTTGTTGTCCCCGAGATGCACTGATCCTACATCTACCTACCAAGTTTCATTTCTCTATGACTTACGGTTTAGGCTGCACAACTGTTTTTACAGGAGAAAAAGAATAATAATAATAATAATAAGAAGAAGAAGAAGAAGAAAAATCAATCAACAATAGGGTTCTACGCACCTTCGGTGCTTGAACCCTAATAATAGTAATAAAAATTACAATTCTTCACAATCACAGTTGAGCATCTCCAGCAGTTTCTCTCATTAAAAACTCAGTTCAGTTTAAAAGTTAAATACATTTACAGTAGAAACTCTACTCTATATCACTATATTCAGATCTAATAGATCAAACAGCCTCGTTACCTCCTCAGCTCATCTTCAGTGTCCATCCCAGACCCATCCTCCTCTTCATCTTCTTCATCTGCACACACACACACACACACACACACACACACACACACACACACACACACACACACACACACACACACACACACACACACACACACACACACACACCGCGTTTACACCATGTTGTCTACAATTCAGACTGCAATTATAAAAACAGGAGGATCAGTGAGTTTTTAGGCTTTATTCTCGGTCACATGACCTCATCACAGCGTTCAGTAGCTCCTCCATTTCCACTCGCTGTTGTGTTTTTAACGTGGATCTCCGTGGAAACCGTGGCGCGCCCAAAGTGTACAGTAATTACGGTGCGCAGCAGTGGAAAAATATCTATTTTATTAAAGGCGAGGAGACGAAACTCAGAGATGAGCGTCCAGACGGGACTAAAATTACCGGAGGAGCACGGAGTTCAGAGAAAAACAGTAGATAATTCAGCCTGTAATTTTATTTTATCCTTATATTTATCTTATTTTAATAATAACTCTTTCGGGCTCTTTTGGAGCGTGAGAATATAGTTTCATTTCTCCTCATGAATCACATTTAATGTAAATGACAATAAAATCTCCTTAAATCCTTGAATGTTTCGTCATATTACCAAGAACTTTATCACAAAAATACCCTGAAAATATTGTTTTTATTACATTATTTTAGGGTTTTAAGGCCCAGTCTTATCGTTTACACTTTTATTTGCAGGTTTTCATTCATTTTGCTCATTTTAGAGGAAACACTTCAACCTGACGTCAGATAAACCAATCACTGATCAGTATTAAGTGATTCAGTCTTACAGACGATTTCCAGCGTCAGTTTAGATTAGAGAGAGTGGAGAACACCACAACCCTGCATCCAGGAGAGAGGGGTTCAATTCCAGCTCTCCAGAAAACCCTGATCCCTCACGCCTCCACTCAGACCCTCATTAGCATAATAATGAAGATCAGGACACACACACACACACAATTATACACACACACGTTCCATAAAAAAAACATGTTCATGCAGCTCTTCACAAAAATAAAAAAAATCACGTTCATATAAAGATAAAAATCTTACCAGCTTCAGATCCTTTCAGAATGAGCCGTTTAAGGGCTCTGTCACTTTTATGCAAATTAGTAAGCTATTGCTGGCCACGCCCCATGTTTACAGGTTTTAGTGCTACCTTGTGTTTAACTGCTATAGATGCACAACATTCTTAATTAATACTGCTGACTCACCACAGACAGTAGGTACAGATCCCTCCTTCAGAAGAAGTCTGCTGGCTAATCCTAACGCTGTGTACCCTCTAAGCTTCAGAGGTTCAACCAGAAGAAGGAAATGACTGAAATAGTATTTCTTCAGTTGATCTAGTGGGCGGGGCTCTGGTGGGGGTTGACTGGTGAGGGGCGGAGCCAGGGTGGTTCTATGCGGGTTTCCTCTTATTGTGACATCAGAATAAGGGAGGAGCCAAACAGTTAGTAGAAACAAATGATTCCTGATTTTAAACTCTTTTAGCTGATTCACAGAAAACAGATGGATGTTTTATTGTTGGGTGTTTTTATAGGGTTATAGTATTTCTGAACTCTTAAAACTTTATGAGTATTTGAGTATCATTTCTGGATAAAATGCTATTATTTACTTTTAGATCCACTGAAAGAAAAAAAAAAAACAATAATCACTTTATCTATATGTAAAATTTATTTATTTTCTAGTAGTATATTCTAGAAATTAATGAATTATAATTTTATATCATCAAAAATATGGTTATTGCAATAATAACATGAAATCGCCCAGCCCCATCACATATTAATATTATTATTATTGCTATATGTTTAAATTAAATCAGCTTCATTTCCATGTTATTTAATGATCTTTATTAAGGGCGTAACGTTTACATTTTTGCATGACATTTTAAAAGAGAAAAAATAAGATGAATTTTCTTCTTTTTATTTTTTTAAGTGAATAAACAGTGAAAATGCTAAATGCTTCCTGTACTGTTATAAGTGTAAACAAACTACGGCTCTGTTTTATTTCTCAATAAATCACTTATTTAAGTATCATTGTCTAAGCGAAGAGCATAAAAATATACATTTATTACTTTATTATAATTATTTATCTCTTTCGTGATTTTTGGTGACTTTTTCCTTTAATTTAAACATTGTATTATTAAATTATCAATGTTTTAATCAGACAACAACAATGAAAAGATAATTAATTACTTTATTAAACAGGGTTTTACATATCTGTACTAAAGTATTTTTAATTTTTAGTGATTTTTACTGACGTTTCACTTCAATTTGGCTGCATTTAAAATTCAGACTCCTCTCGGTATGTGAGAGCTCTTAGCTTACGCCCACTGGCTCTCCTGCCTGCACTAGCCGGATTACGACCTCTATATAATTATATATCATTTATTAATCTTCTCACCTGGACCATCAGTAGAGCCGCCATACTCTTCCTCCTCCTTCACCGCGGATTTAACCGGACTCTTCCTCGGGGTGACCGGCCTCTTCTCCGGACTCTTCTTTACAATAATAACAATAATAACATTATTTATTATCAGATTTAAAACCCGGTATATGATTTTTAGAACACTGCAGATCATCATCACACCTTCTCCACCTCTTCATCACTTCCATCCTCTTCCTCAGGACCGCTCTCCTCCGAGCTGGACTCCGCCCCGTCCATCAGATACCTAAACACATCATCACCATCACCATCATCATCACTATCACTATTATCACCATCAGCATCAGCATCACTATCACCATTATCACCATCAGCATCATCACTATCACTATTATCACCATCAGCATCATCATCACTATCACTATCACTATTATCACCATCAGCATCACTATCACCATTATCACCATCAGCATCATCATCACTATCACTATTATCACCATCAGCATCATCACTATCACTATCACCATCATCATCATCATCATCATCACTATCACTATAATCACCATCAGCATCATCATCACTATCACTATAATCACCATCAGCATCATCATCACTATCACTATTATCACCATCAGCATCATCATCACTATCACTATTATCACCATCAGCATCATCATCACCATCACTATTATCACCATCAGCATCATCATCACTATCACTATTATCACCATCAGCATCATCATCACTATCACTATTATCACCATCAGCATCATCATCACCATCACTATTATCACCATCAGCATCATCATCACTATCACTATTATCACCATCAGCATCATCATCACTATCACTATTATCACCATCAGCATCATCGTCATTAACATCCACGCCATCATCACCATCACCATCACACCAACACCATTACCATCATCATCATCACCATTATCACCATCAGAACATAATCACCATCATCATAACATCACCATCATCACAATTAGAACATTCACACACACCCTAATTAACCCATCATCATAATCATCACATCCACACCATCATAATCATCACCATCACTATCACACCATCACCATTATCATCACCATCAGAACATAAACACCATCATCACCATTATCACCATCAGAACATAATCACCATCATCATAACATCACCATCATCACCATTAGAACATTCACACACACACCCTAATTAACCCATCATCATAATCATCACATCCACACCATCACCATCATAATCATCACCATCACTATCACACCATCATCACCATCATCATCATCACCATTATCATCACCATCAGAACATAATCACCATCATCATAACATCACCATTATAATCATTAGAACATTCACACATCATAATCAATCCCATCATCACCATCACATCCACACCATCACCATCATAATCATCACCATTATCATCACCATCAGAACATAAACACCATCATCACCATTATAATCATTAGAACATTCACACATCATAATCAATCCCATCATCACCAACACATCCACACCATCACCATCATAATCATCACCATTATCATCACCATCACTATAATCATCACCATCACTATAATCATCACCAAAACATCCACACAGCAGAGCAAACTGAACTGAATCTCTTTAGAGGTGTGTGTGTGTAGTGTATTGTGCGTATTGTGTGTGTTTGTGTGTAGTGTGTGTATTGTGTGTGTGTGTGTGTGTGTGTATTGTGTTATTGTGTGGTATTGTGTGTATTATGTGTGTGTGTGTGTGTGTGTGTGTGTAGTGTGTGTAGTGTGTCAATAAGAGCTCATCTTTAACTTCAAAGTGAGTGTCTGCTTTAATTACAGATGAAGCTTTTAAACACAGCTCACATCTCCATCACAATACCACACACACACACACACACACCATACACTACACACTACATACTATACACACAATACCACACAATACACACACACACACACATAATAGCACACACTACACACAAAAAATCCCTACAGACAGACACACACGTAATATACAGTTGCAGTAAAAAGTATGTAAATCCTTTGGGATTATACTTGTATTTCTGCATTAATTGGTGATTAAATGTGTTCTGATCTTCATCTACATCACAACAATAGACAAACACAGACTGATTAAAGGTCACCTTCCGCGAAAATCCGATTTTTCTTGTTTTTTGTGGAATACAGTAGGTCTCTCCGAGTTGAATGTGTACACCTGCACATTAAACTGTTTTGCAGCCCCCATTGTCTGCAGGAGCTAAGCAAAGAAATCCCCCCTCCCCCCCTCCGAAAAACGGGTGAATTTTGAATTATCTTTCTGCCTACGTAGGCAGAAACTCACAGACCAGCCCACCTTGGCTCGAGAAACTCCCAGAGGCGGAGCTGAAGCGACGCAACATCACCGCTCATCAGTTAGGAGGTGGGAGGCAGTGAGCGGCAGAGCGGCGGAGGGGCGTCGCAGTGCTCCTAGCCAATCAGAGGAGAGATATTTGCATGCTGTTTGCATGTATGAATATTCATGAGCAAAGCTGGAATCCGGTCATTTTGGACACACCCCTAAAACAGTCCATTAAAAAAGAGCTATACAGAGACACCTGAGCACTTTTTTTTTACAAAAACGGCTCACATGTCATTCATTCATACTAGAGACCACAACTAGACATTTTAAAATGAAAGAAAAAACGATGGAAGGTGAGCTTTAAACTAAAACCACACAAACAATATTATATGTTAATAAAAAATATATACAGTGAGGGGAAAAAGTATGTGAACCCCTAGACTAATGACTTTTCTAAGAGCTAATTGGAGGCAGGATGTGATGAGATGTGATTGGATGAGTTGGTTAAAGCTGCTCTATAAAAACACAGCAGTTTAGAGTTCACTGTTTTTAAGAAGCATTGCTTGATGTGAATCACGCCTCACACTAAAGATCAAGCTCTCAGAAAACCTACGATCAAGAATTGTTGACTTGCATGAAGCTGGAAAGAGTTACAGAAGTATCTCTAAAAGTCTTGATGTTCATGTGTCCACGGTGAGACAGACGCTCTACAAATGGAGAAAGTTCAGCACTGTTGCTGCTACTCTCTCTAGGCGTGGTAAAGTCCTGTAAAGATGACTGCAAGAGCACAGCACATGCAGAATGATCAATGAGGTGAGGAAGAATCCTAGAGTGTCAGCTGAAGACTGAACACAGAAATCTCTGGCGCATGCTAACATTTAGAGGGGTAGGGTTAGGGTTGGGCGGTATAGAAATTCTTCATCCTGCCATACCGTCGTCAGATTATATGGCGGTATACAGTATTACCGGGGGGGTTTGTACCTGTGTATTCATTTAGATTTTTTAGAATTCGTTAGATTATATTTCCTTTAGCATTTTGAGCTTAGTTTAGTTTTTTTTTTTATTCATATCTATTTTTCAGTTTCACCATAATCACCATATAGCTAAGTAAGAAAGTATTACTGTTAATGAAAACGAATGTAATAACGAAAACTGAAAGTGAAAGTTCTCCTTGACTGAAAGTAATAAAAACAGTAATTAAAGGATGTTTACTGCTGTTTACAGCAGTTTAACAGCGGGTGGTGTTGTGCCGTTTCTGCTCGCGAAGCGGAGCCGGATTCTGCGGGGTTCAGATACCGGCAGAGCGCCTCGCGGTCCTCTACATTACTTATATTTACAGCGCTGGAGCTAGGCGCGAAACAACACAGAAAACCCTGAGAAAACTGCAGAATTCTGTACGGTATTAGAACATGAGCATGAGGGAGATAAAAAGGAGAGAAAGTAGAGAAACAGGAGAATGAGGAATATTTGAGAAGCAGCTGTAACTGTACCCGTGAGTAACTCATACACCAGAACACCCCGCGCTGCAGGATAAACTGATCAATCTCATCATTTCGGTGGTTGGTTGGTTTTTGGCTATTTGTGGTGATAATTTTGGTGAAAATTAGTGAAACTTGTAGAGTTTGAGTTTTTGCTGTATGATCTCCTCAGTGAGAATCCCCACCCCACAACCAATCAGGAAGCTCCAACTGCTTACCCCTCCCACTGCTCTTAAACGTAGAGGGGTAGGGTGTGATGATTCTTTTTGTTGGGATAGAGGGGTAGGGTGTGATGATTCTTGTTGTTAGGATAGAGGGGTAGGGTGTGATGATTATTTTTGTTGGGATAGAGGGGTAGGGTGTGGTGATTCTTGTTGGGATAGAGGGGTAGGGTGTGGTGATTCTTGTTGTTGGGATAGAGGGGTTGGGTGTGGTGATTCTTGTTGTTGGGATAGAGGGGTAGGGTGTGGTGAATCTTGTTGGGATAGAGGGGTAGGGTGTGGTGATTCTTGTTGGGATAGAGGGGTTGGGTGTGGTGATTCTTGTTGTTGGGATAGAGGGGTAGGGTGTGGTGATTCTTGTTGGGATAGAGGGGTAGGGTGTGGTGATTCTTGTTGGGATAGAGGGGTAGGGTGTGGTGATTCTTGTTGGGATAGAGGGGTAGGGTGTGGTGATTCTTGTTGGGATAGAGGGGTAGGGTGTGGTGATTCTTGTTGTTGGGATAGAGGGGTAGGGTGTGGTGATTCTTGTTGTTGGGATAGAGGGGTAGGTTGTGGTGATTCTTGTTGTTGGGATAGAGGGGTAGAGTGTGATTCTTGTTGGGATAGAGGGGTAGGGTGTGGTGATTCTTGTTGTTGGGATAGAGGGGTAGGGTGTGGTGATTCTTGTTGTTGGGATAGAGGGGTAGGGTGTGATGATTCTTGTTGTTGGGATAGAGGGGTAGGGTGTGGTGATTCTTGTTGTTGGGATAGAGGGGTAGAGTGTGGTGATTCTTGTTGTTGGGATAGAGTGGTAGGGTGTGGTGATGATTCTTGTTGTTGGGATAGAGGGGTAGGGTGTGGTGATTCTTGTTGTTGGGATAGAGGGGTAGGGGGTGATGACTCATTGTGATAGAGGGGTAGGGAGTGGTGATTCTTGTTGGGATAGAGGGGTAGGGTGTGGTGATTCTTGTTGTTGGGATAGAGGGGTAGGGTGTGGTGATTCTTGTTGTTGGGATAGAGGGGTAGGGTGTGATGATTCTTGTTGTTGGGATAGAGGGGTAGGGTGTGGTGATTCTTGTTGTTGGGATAGAGGGTAGGGTGTGGTGATTCTTGTTGTTGGGATAGAGGGGTAGGGTGTGATGATTCTTGTTGTTGGGATAGAGGGGTAGGGTGTGATTCTTGTTGTTGGGATAGAGGGGTAGGGTGTGATGATTCTTGTTGTCGGGATAGAGGGGTAGGGTGTGGTGATTCTTGTTGTTGGGATAGAGGGGTAGGGTGTGGTGATTCTTGTTGTTGGGATAGAGGGGTAGGGTGCGATGATTCTTGTTGTTAGGATAGAGGGGTAGGGTGTGATGATTCTTGTTGTTGGAATAGAGGGGTAGGGTGTGGTGATTCTTGTTGTTGGGATAGAGGGGTAGGGTGCGATGATTCTTGTTGTTAGGATAGAGGGGTAGGGTGTGATGATTCTTGTTGTTGGAATAGAGGGGTAGGGTGTGGTGATTCTTGTTGTTGGGATAGAGGGGTAGAGTGTGATGATTCTTGTTGGGATAGAGGGGTAGGGGTGATGACTCTCGTGGTGATAGAGGGTTAGGGTGTGATGATTCTTGTTGTTGGGATAGAGGGGTAGGGTGTGGTGATTCTTGTTGTTGGGATAGAGGGGTAGGGTGTGATGATTCTTGTTGTTGGGATAGAGGGGTAGGGTGTGATTATTCTTGTTGTTGGGATAGAGGGGTAGGGTGTGATTATTCTTGTTGTTGGGATAGAGGGGTAGGGAGTGATGACTCTCGTGGTGATAGAGGGTTAGGGAGTGATGACTCTTGTGGTGATAGAGGGGTAGGGTGTGATGACTCAGAGGTCAGTTATCTCACCGTTTGTAGGAGATCTTCTGCTTCCTCTTATGGCAGTCCAGCACCCACTCCTTCCGGACGATCAGCCCCCCCGCCGCCTTCACCTGCCCGTACTTCGGGGTGTTGGCGAACGCACAGCTATACGCCCGAGAGAGAGACAGTATAAGTACTGTACTTATAATTATATATAATCACGTATAAAGTGAGGATTTATTACTTAAAATCTCAATAAAATACAATAACGTTGTGGTTGTAAAGTGAATAAAAATGGAAAAAGTTCAAGGGGTATGAATACTTTTGCAAGCCACTGTACACAAGGCATATTTCGAATCTGTGCTATTTCTGTCTGCAGGAAATTACATGTATATATGTGCACAATAAACAACTTAAAAATACATGTATTTTTTGCATTATTTGACTTATTTTATAATAAATGCATTACATTTAAGTTTAAACACATTTTAGTTGTGTCCCTGGGTTTCACTCAGTCCTGTTACTGTAAAAAAAAGTGAGGGCCAGTAACAGGAGTGAGTTTTGGTAACAGGAGTGAGTTTTGGAAACAGTAACAGGAGTGAGTTTTGGTAACAGGAGTGAGTTTTGGTAACAGGAGTGAGTTTTGGTAACAGGAGTGAGTTTTGGTAACAGGAGTGAGTTTTGGTAACAGTAACAGGAGTGAGTTTTGGTAACAGGAGTGAGTTTTGGTAACAGGAGTGAGTTTTGGTAACAGTAACAGGAGTGAGTTTTGGTAACAGGAGTGAGTTTTGGTAGCAGGAGTGAGTTTTAGTAACAGGAGTGAGTTTTAGTAACAGGAGTGAGTTTTAGTAACAGGAGTGAGTTTCGGTAACAGGAGTGAGTTTCGGTAGCAGGAGTGAGTTTCGGTAGCAGGAGTGAGTTTTGGTAACAGGAGTGAGTTTTGGTAACAGGAGTTTTTTTAAACGTAATTATTACTTAATATGAACCACTTTTTTCCATTTTTTTCCAAATTTCCAATTTGTTTAATCAATTGTATGATAATACATTTAACCAATTTAGGTTTGGGTCTTTATTTAAGATAAAATTGCATATATAGTGACTTTCTCATAAATATCAGTTATTTGAACATGCAGTCAAACATTTCTTTAAAATAAAGACTTTCTTGAAGGAAAGTTAAAGGAATTAGTGGACTTGCTTCTAAACTTGCTTTTTAAATATTTTTTTATTAGTTTTTTAATCATCTTCAGTTTAATCAGGAAATGTTTTAAATAGTTAAATTAATGTTTTATAAGACTAAAATATAGGTTTATTTTCTGGTTCTGTTCTTTTCTGGTTCTGTTCTGGTTGATTTGGTTCTGGTTCAGTTCTATTCTGTTCTGGTTATGTTTTATTCTGGTTCTGGTTCAGTTCTGGTTGTTTTGGTTCTGGTTCTATTCTATTCTGGTTCTATTCTATTCTGGTTCTGCTCTGGTTGTTTTGGTTCTGGTTCTGTTCTGGTTCTGTTCTATTCTGGCTCAGTTCTATTCTGGTTCTATTCTATTATGGTTCAGTTCTGGATCTGGTTCTTTTCAGGTTCTGTTCTCACATGAGGTGGGTGGAGTCGGGGGTCCAGTCGGGTCGGTACCGCCCCCCCATGGCGAGGGCTTTGTCTCTCAGTTCTCCGCGGAACGGGTTCTGGAAGCCGCTCAGGACGAACACCACGCCCTCCATGATCCGGTTTAACGGAACCGCCTCCACCGATCTGGGTTTGGGTTTGGGTTTGATCTCCGGCTTTTTCTCTGGAGTTAAAAATAACACTCAGATTAGATCTTACACTTTTAATTTTGCATTAAGATACTGGATTAAAACTGAACTGGATCAATAAAAGCTACAGAAGCAATTATTGATTTGGATTTTTAGTTCTTAAATAAAAACTTCAGTTTCTTTATTTTTACACAGACTAGGATTATCACAAGATATTACCAGAATTTTTATTTCAAGACCGATACCTTTTCTTTCATATATTAACTATTTTAAATATGAAGAACTGTGTAAAATATGTAAATCACTGTTATATAAAAGTAATTTACAGAAGTAAATCTATATCTACTGAGATTCACTCTCCAGCTTCTAAACACAAAGACCTACAATCTCCATTAATTATCACATTTAAACTTTAATTCCAATAATCAAATGAACCACTTCTGACACCAATCTTTACCAGACTGAACTAATGATTTAAATATATATACACACAGTATTGATAAACTGAATATTGCAATATGATTCTATCCATATTGTCTCTATATATGGAGGTGTGAGACTGACCGGTTCTGCTCTTAGCCGGGTTCGGGCTGGTTGTGTGGGCGGAGCTAGGTTTGGTTCTGGGCGTGGCCGATCCTGTCTGAGGAGAGACGGAGGGGCTGGGCTTTTTA
This sequence comes from Astyanax mexicanus, assembly GCF_023375975.1. NCBI lineage: Eukaryota > Metazoa > Chordata > Actinopteri > Characiformes > Acestrorhamphidae > Astyanax > Astyanax mexicanus. The sequence goes on along the minus strand of NC_064408.1, from coordinate 133,583,845 downwards.
GCCGGAGGGGGCGGAGCTTCCTGTCGTTCCTTACTGAACTCGAACTTCCTCTTAACTGGAGCCTGCGGAGAGAAACCGGGTCAGATCAGATCCGTCCGAGCTCGGTCCAATCACAGCACAGTACTCAATACTAAATACTCAATACTGAAACCATACCAAAATTACAACTTTCAATACAATACCTTCCTAAATATCTCAATACCGATACTGAAACCATACCAAAATTACACCTTTCAATACAATACCTCACTAAATATCTCAATACCGATACTGAAACCATACCAAAATTACAACTTTCAATACAATACCTTCCTAAATATCTCAATACCGATACTGAAACCATACCAAAATTACAACTTTCAATACAATACCTTCCTAAATATCTCAATACCGATACTGAAACCATACCAAAATTACAACTTTCAATACAATACCTCCCTAAATATCTCAATACCGATACTGAAACCATACCAAAATTACACCTTTCAATACAATACCTCCCTAAATATCTCAATACCGATACTGAAACCATACCAAAATTACAACTTTCAATACAATACCTCCCTAAATATCTCAATACCGATACTGAAACCATACCAAAATTACAACTTTCAATACAATACCTCCCTAAATATCTCAATACCGATACTGAAACCATACCAAAATTACAACTTTCAATACAATACCTCCCTAAATATCTCAATACCGATACTGAAACCATACCAAAATTACAACTTTCAATACAATACCTTCCTAAATATCTCAATACCGATACTGAAACCGTACCAAAATTACAACTTTCAATACAATACCTCCCTAAATATCTCAATACCGATACTGAAACCATACCAAAATTACACCTTTCAATACAATACCTCCCTAAATATCTCAATACCGATACTGAAACCATACCAAAATTACAACTTTCAATACAATACCTCCCTAAATATCTCAATACCGATACTGAAACCGTACCAAAATTACAACTTTCAATACAATACCTTCCTAAATATCTCAATACCGATACTGAAACCATACCAAAATTACAACTTTCAATACGATACCTCCCTAAATATCTCAATACCGATACTGAAACCATACCAAAATTACAACTTTCAATACAATACCTTCCTAAATATCTCAATACCGATACTGAAACCATACCAAAATTACAACTTTCAATACAATACCTTCCTAAATATCTCAATACCGATACTGAAACCATACCAAAATTACAACTTTCAATACAATACCTCCCTAAATATCTCAATACCGATACTGAAACCATACCAAAATTACAACTTTCAATACAATACCTCCCTAAATATCTCAATACCGATACTGAAACTATACCAAAATTACAACTTTCAATACAATACCTCCCTAAATATCTGAATACCGATACTGAAATTATACCAAAATTACACCTTTCAATACAATACCTTCCTAAATATCTCAATACCGATACTGAAACCATACCAAAATTACACCTTTCAATACAATACCTCACTAAATATCTCAATACCGATACTGAAACCATACCAAAATTACAACTTTCAATACAATACCTCCCTAAATATCTCAATACCGATACTGAAACCATACCAAAATTACACCTTTCAATACAATACCTCCCTAAATATCTCAATACCGATACTGAAACCATACCAAAATTACAACTTTCAATACGATACCTCCCTAAATATCTCGATACCGATACTGAAACCATACCAAAATTACAACTTTCAATACAATACCTCCCTAAATATCTCAATACCGATACTGAAACTATACCAAAATTACAACTTTCAATACAATACCTCCCTAAATATCTCAATACCAATACTGAAACCATACCAAAATTACAACTTTCAATACAATACCTCCCTAAATATCTCAATACCGATACTGAAACCATACCAAAATTACAACTTTCAATACAATACCTCCCTAAATATCTCAATACCGATACTGAAACCATACCAAAATTACAACTTTCAATACAATACCTCCCTAAATATCTCAATACCGATACTGAAACCATACCAAAATTACAACTTTCAATACAATACCTTCCTAAATATCTCAATACCGATACTGAAACCATACCAAAATTACAACTTTCAATACAATACCTTCCTAAATATCTCAATACCGATACTGAAACCATACCAAAATTACAACTTTCAATACAATACCTCCCTAAATATCTCAATACCGATACTGAAACCATACCAAAATTACACCTTTCAATACAATACCTCCCTAAATATCTCAATACCGATACTGAAACCGTACCAAAATTACAACTTTCAATACAATACCTTCCTAAATATCTCAATACCGATACTGAAACCATACCAAAATTACAACTTTCAATACGATACCTCCCTAAATATCTCGATACCGATACTGAAACCATACCAAAATTACAACTTTCAATACAATACCTCCCTAAATATCTCAATACCGATACTGAAACTATACCAAAATTACAACTTTCAATACAATACCTCCCTAAATATCTGAATACCGATACTGAAATTATACCAAAATTACACCTTTCAATACAATACCTTCCTAAATATCTCAATACCGATACTGAAACCATACCAAAATTACACCTTTCAATACAATACCTCACTAAATATCTCAATACCGATACTGAAACCATACCAAAATTACAACTTTCAATACAATACCTTCCTAAATATCTCAATACCGATACTGAAACCATACCAAAATTACAACTTTCAATACAATACCTCCCTAAATATCTCAATACCGATACTGAAACCATACCAAAATTACAACTTTCAATACAATACCTTCCTAAATATCTCAATACCGATACTGAAACCATACCAAAATTACAACTTTCAATACAATACCTTCCTAAATATCTCAATACCGATACTGAAACCATACCAAAATTACAACTTTCAATACAATACCTCCCTAAATATCTCAATACCGATACTGAAACCATACCAAAATTACACCTTTCAATACAATACCTCCCTAAATATCTCAATACCGATACTGAAACCATACCAAAATTACAACTTTCAATACAATACCTCCCTAAATATCTCAATACCGATACTGAAACCATACCAAAATTACAACTTTCAATACGATACCTCCCTAAATATCTCGATACCGATACTGAAACCATACCAAAATTACAACTTTCAATACAATACCTCCCTAAATATCTCAATACCGATACTGAAACTATACCAAAATTACAACTTTCAATACAATACCTCCCTAAATATCTGAATACCGATACTGAAATTATACCAAAATTACACCTTTCAATACAATACCTTCCTAAATATCTCAATACCGATACTGAAACCATACCAAAATTACAACTTTCAATACAATACCTCCCTAAATATCTCAATACCGATACTGAAATCATACCAAAATTACAACTTTCAATACAATACCTCCCTAAATATCTCAATACCGATACTGAAACATACCAAAATTACAACTTTCAATACAATACCTCCCTAAATATCTCGATATCGATACTGAAACCATACCAAAATTACAACTTTCAATACAATACCTTCCTAAATATCTCAATACCGATACTGAAACCATACCAAAATTACACCTTTCAATACAATACCTCCCTAAATATCTCAATACCGATACTGAAACCATACCAAAATTACACCTTTCAATACAATACCTCCCTAAATATCTCAATACCGATACTGAAACCATACCAAAATTACAACTTTCAATACAATACCTCCCTAAATATCTCAATACCGATACTGAAACCATACCAAAATTACAACTTTCAATACGATACCTCCCTAAATATCTCAATACCGATACTGAAACCATACCAAAATTACAACTTTCAATACAATACCTTCCTAAATATCTCAATACCGATACTGAAACCATACCAAAATTACAACTTTCAATACAATACCTTCCTAAATATCTCAATACCGATACTGAAACCATACCAAAATTACAACTTTCAATACAATACCTCCCTAAATATCTCAATACCGATACTGAAACCATACCAAAATTACACCTTTCAATACAATACCTCCCTAAATATCTCAATACCGATACTGAAACCATACCAAAATTACAACTTTCAATACAATACCTCCCTAAATATCTCAATACCGATACTGAAACCATACCAAAATTACAACTTTCAATACGATACCTCCCTAAATATCTCGATACCGATACTGAAACCATACCAAAATTACAACTTTCAATACAATACCTCCCTAAATATCTCAATACCGATACTGAAACTATACCAAAATTACAACTTTCAATACAATACCTCCCTAAATATCTGAATACCGATACTGAAATTATACCAAAATTACACCTTTCAATACAATACCTTCCTAAATATCTCAATACCGATACTGAAACCATACCAAAATTACAACTTTCAATACAATACCTCCCTAAATATCTCAATACCGATACTGAAACCATACCAAAATTACAACTTTCAATACAATACCTCCCTAAATATCTCAATACCGATACTGAAATCATACCAAAATTACAACTTTCAATACAATACCTCCCTAAATATCTCAATACCGATACTGAAACATACCAAAATTACAACTTTCAATACAATACCTCCCTAAATATCTCGATATCGATACTGAAACCATACCAAAATTACAACTTTCAATACAATACCTTCCTAAATATCTCAATACCGATACTGAAACCATACCAAAATTACACCTTTCAATACAATACCTCCCTAAATATCTCAATACCGATACTGAAACCATACCAAAATTACACCTTTCAATACAATACCTCCCTAAATATCTCAATACCGATACTGAAACCATACCAAAATTACAACTTTCAATACAATACCTCCCTAAATATCTCAATACCGATACTGAAACCATACCAAAATTACAACTTTCAATACAATACCTCCCTAAATATCTCAATACCGATACTGAAATCATACCAAAATTACAACTTTCAATACAATACCTCCCTAAATATCTCAATACCGATACTGAAACATACCAAAATTACAACTTTCAATACAATACCTCCCTAAATATCTCGATATCGATACTGAAACCATACCAAAATTACAACTTTCAATACAATACCTTCCTAAATATCTCAATACCGATACTGAAACCATACCAAAATTACACCTTTCAATACAATACCTCCCTAAATATCTCAATACCGATACTGAAACCATACCAAAATTACACCTTTCAATACAATACCTCCCTAAATATCTCAATACCGATACTGAAACCATACCAAAATTACAACTTTCAATACAATACCTCCCTAAATATCTCAATACCGATACTGAAACCATACCAAAATTACAACTTTCAATACGATACCTCCCTAAATATCTCAATACCGATACTGAAACCATACCAAAATTACAACTTTCAATACAATACCTTCCTAAATATCTCAATACCGATACTGAAACCATACCAAAATTACAACTTTCAATACAATACCTTCCTAAATATCTCAATACCGATACTGAAACCATACCAAAATTACAACTTTCAATACAATACCTCCCTAAATATCTCAATACCGATACTGAAACCATACCAAAATTACACCTTTCAATACAATACCTCCCTAAATATCTCAATACCGATACTGAAACCATACCAAAATTACAACTTTCAATACAATACCTCCCTAAATATCTCAATACCGATACTGAAACCATACCAAAATTACAACTTTCAATACGATACCTCCCTAAATATCTCGATACCGATACTGAAACCATACCAAAATTACAACTTTCAATACAATACCTCCCTAAATATCTCAATACCGATACTGAAACTATACCAAAATTACAACTTTCAATACAATACCTCCCTAAATATCTGAATACCGATACTGAAATTATACCAAAATTACACCTTTCAATACAATACCTTCCTAAATATCTCAATACCGATACTGAAACCATACCAAAATTACAACTTTCAATACAATACCTCCCTAAATAACTCAATACCGATACTGAAACCATACCAAAATTACAACTTTCAATACAATACCTCCCTAAATATCTCAATACCGATACTGAAATCATACCAAAATTACAACTTTCAATACAATACCTCCCTAAATATCTCAATACCGATACTGAAACATACCAAAATTACAACTTTCAATACAATACCTCCCTAAATATCTCGATATCGATACTGAAACCATACCAAAATTACAACTTTCAATACAATACCTTCCTAAATATCTCAATACCGATACTGAAACCATACCAAAATTACACCTTTCAATACAATACCTCCCTAAATATCTCAATACCGATACTGAAACCATACCAAAATTACAACTTTCAATACAATACCTCCCTAAATATCTCAATACCGATACTGAAACCATACCAAAATTACAACTTTCAATACGATACCTCCCTAAATATCTCGATACCGATACTGAAACCATACCAAAATTACAACTTTCAATACAATACCTCCCTAAATATCTCAATACCGATACTGAAACATACCAAAATTACAACTTTCAATACAATACCTCCCTAAATATCTCAATACCGATACTGAAATTATACCAAAATTACACCTTTCAATACAATACCTTCCTAAATATCTCAATACCGATACTGAAACCATACCAAAATTACAACTTTCAATACAATACCTCCCTAAATATCTCAATACCGATACTGAAACCATACCAAAATTACAACTTTCAATACAATACCTCCCTAAATATCTCAATACCGATACTGAAACCATACCAAAATTACAACTTTCAATACAATACCTCCCTAAATATCTCAATACCGATACTGAAATCATACCAAAATTACAACTTTCAATACAATACCTCCCTAAATATCTCAATACCGATACTGAAACATACCAAAATTACAACTTTCAATACAATACCTCCCTAAATATCTCGATATCGATACTGAAACCATACCAAAATTACAACTTTCAATACAATACCTCCCTAAATATCTGAATACCGATACTGAAACTATACCAAAATTACAACTTTCAATACAATACCTCCCTAAATATCTCAATACCGATACTGAAACCATACCAAAATTACAACTTTCAATACAATACCTTCCTAAATATCTCAATACCCAATACTAAACCCTGGGGGGTACCTGTGGTGAGCTGGTGGTGGGCGGGTTCTGGGTGGAAGGTTCTGATTGGAGAGCAGCTGCAGCATAACTCAGTTTAGTGCTCTGAGGAGAAACTGGAAACATTAATAACAGCATTAATAATAGTAATAAATAACAGTAATAACCAAATTTAACACAGTAATAAAAGTAATAAACAGTAATAAACTCAGTAATAGCTACAGCAGTTCCCGAATTTCCCATCGGGGATCAATAAAGTATCTATCTATCTATCTATCTATCTATAAAGAGAAATATCCAGGCTGGGTTTAGCCGGGGCGTTGAACACCAGGCTGTGAGTATAGTGTGCGTAATGTAAGAGTATGGTGAGAATATGGTGAGAGTATAGTAAGAGTACCCTTCAGTGCGGGGCTGGGTTTAGCAGGGGCGTCTCGGTTGAAGAAAAGGCTGAGAGTATGGTGAGAGTATGGTGAGAGTATAGTGAGAGTATAGTGAGAGTATAGTGAGAGTATAGTGAGAGTACCCTTCAGTGCCGGGCTGGGTTTAGCCGGGGCGTCCCGGTTGAAGAACAGGCTTTGAGTATAGTGAGAGTATGGTGAGAGTATAGTGAGAGTACCCTTCAGTGCCGGGCTGGGTTTAGCCGGGGCGTCCCGGTTGAAGAACAGGCTGCGAGAATGGTGAGAGTATGGTGAGAGTATAGTGAGAGTACCCTTCAGTGCCGGGCTGGGTTTAGCCGGGGCGTCCCGGTTGAAGAACAGGCTGTGAGTATGGTGAGAGTATATTGAGAGTATTGAGAGAGTATGGTGAGAGTATAGTGAGAGTACCCTTCAGTGCCGGGCTGGGTTTAGCCGGGGCGTCCCGGTTGAAGAACAGGCTGTGAGTATGGTGAGAGTATAGTGAGAGTATAGTGAGAGTACCCTTCAGTGCCGGGCTGGGTTTAGCCGGGGCGTCCCGGGGCTGGGTTTAGCCGGGGCGTCCCGGTTGAAGAACAGGCTGTGAGTATGGTGAGAGTATGGTGAGAGTATGGTGAGAGTATGGTGAGAGTACCCTTCAGTGCTGGGCTGGGTTTAGCCGGGGCGTCCCGGTTGAAGAACAGGCTGTGAGTATGGTGAGAGTATGGTGAGAGTATAGTGAGAGTATAGTGAGAGTATAGTGAGAGTACCCTTCAGTGCCGGGCTGGGTTTAGCCGGGGCGTCCCGGTTGAAGAACAGGCTGCCGGGCTGCAGGTTCGATCCGGACGCCGGAGACTCGTCCTTCACCCGGAACTGTCCCAGTTTAGTCAACTTCTACCGTAAATCACACACATTACATTACTAACTACATTACATTACTACATTACTAATTACATTAATAAATCATGGCATTACATTACTGATAATGACAGGGCTCTACAGAGCGAGCAGTCTGATCTGATAATCAGTGTAGAGATGAGACACTCGAAGGTAAATAGCTTTTACTAGTTAAAATACAATGTAAAGAGCTGTGGTGCAGATTTAGTAAAAGTCCAAATATTTTTGGCTAATAGAAAAGCTCCTAAAAAGAATAGGTTAAATAAGTATATCGTACGAAACATGATTGGTTCTATGTGTTCTACACTGAACTGCACAGTTCTTTTTTTTCTGTAAAGCTATTTTAATTTTGGATAAAGGTTTGAATAGAATACTATGGGGAAATGCCCAAACTGAAAAGTGCCTGCTGTACAAAAAACGTAAGAAAAAGCACAAGTAACATAACTCAGATTCATGATTCTACCTAAAAACAAGAAATGCTGAGAAATGAGAGTGAAGGACAGGAAGTAACACACGCTTTTTTATACTACATCTCATTAAAAGATGTGTTAGTTCAGACTTACAGGTGGAGTAGCAGCGGGAGGTTCAGAGCCGTCGGGTGGAGAGTGGAACTTTATAAACGACACTCCGTACGCGATGTTCTATAATCACAGCAACAAAAACTTTACTATCAGTTATATCACATCATCACATCGTCATCACACAATCAGTTATATCGCCATCACAACACACATCCCATCACAAAATGCACATAACTGTACCAACACAACACAATTCACAGCCCGTTATACCATTACATCACCATTACAACAACCCACCACATCACCCTCACAGGTAAACCATCACATAACTTCACCATCACAGTAATACCACATCACCCTTGCAGGAACATAACTTCACCATCACAACACATCACTTAAGCATTACAGTTACACCATCACATTGCCCTCACAGTTATACCATTACATCACCATCACAACACACACATTACTTCATATCAGTTATATCACATCGCCATCACAACACACATCACAGTTACATAACCTTACCATTATAACACCTTACTTCACCATCACAGTAACACACACACGACACAATCACAGTTACACCATCACATTACTTGACCATCACAGTTACACACTGCATAACAGTTATACCATTACATCATCTCTCCTTCAAAGTAACATGATTTCACCACCACAACACACATCACCACCACAACACACATCACCATCACAGTAACATCATCATCACAGTAACATTACCACCACAACACACATCACCACCACAGTAACATCATCATCACAGTAAGACGCATCACATTGCAGTGGGAGGAGCTTACCTTGCTGTAGGGCTGACTGCAGACGATTTTGACCCGGTCCCACTTCTCCTGGGCCGTGGCCTTCACCAGCTGCTGAGGCCCGAAGAACCGAACCCGGTTCAGGTTGGTTCCGCTGCGGCTCTCGGTCGGGGACATGAACGATGACGTCACCAGCAGAACCTTCAGAACACGCAGAACCCGTCAGTCAGAACACCAGCACCGCCCACTACCCTGCAGAACCTCCTCCCGCCCTAAACCCGTACCTGAAAGTCCTGATCCCTGACGGAGGTGGAGTGACCCACCAGAACCTCGATGAAGGCGGAGCCCTCGTTCCCCACATCGATACTGTGCACCTGCTCCTCCTTCTCGAACTGCGTCAACACAGGAAACACACGGCACGGTTAGGCCCCGCCCACTCACAGAACACAGTTTAGTCCCGCCCACTCACACAGAACACAGTTTAGTCCCGCCCACTCACACACAACACAGTTTAGCACCGCCCACTCACAAAGAACACAGTTTAGCTCCGCCCACTCAAAATACAAAACACAGTTTAGTCCCGCCCACTCACACACAACACAGTTTAGCACCGCCCACTCACACACACAACACAGTTTAGTCCCGCCCACTCACACAGAACACAGTTTAGCACCGCCCACTCACACAGAACACAGTTTAGCTCCGCCCACTCAAAATACAGAACACAGTTTAGCACCGCCCACTCACACAGAACACAGTTTAGCACCGCCCACTCACACAGAACACAGTTTAGCTCCGCCCACTCAAAATACAGAACACAGTTTAGCACCGCCCACTCACACAGAACACAGTTTAGCACCGCCCACTCACACAGAACACAGTTTAGCTCCGCCCACTCACACAGAACACAGTTTAGTCCCGCCCACTCAAAATACAGAACACAGTTTAGCCCCGCCCACTCAAAATCTTAGCTTAGTGTAGCTTCACGCCCTCAGTGTACAGCATCTTAGTTAAGCCCCACCCACTCAGCAGTTCAGTTTAGCTCCACCCATTCTGCCTACAGCAGATTAGATAATATAGTTTAGCTCCACCCATTCAGCCTACAGCAGTTTAAATTAATATTGTTTAGCTCCACCCATTCAGCTAGTTTAGTTTAGTATAGTTTAGCTCCTCCCATTCAGCCTAGAGCAGTTTAGATTAATATAGTTTAGCTCCACCTATACAGCCAAGAGTAGTTTAGATTGATACAGTTAAGCTCCACCCATTCAGCCTAGAGCAGTTTAGATAATATAGTTTAGCTCCACCCATTTAGCCTACAGCAGTTTAGATTAATATAGCTTAGCTCCACCCATTCAGCCTACAGCAGTTTAGGTTAGATTAGTTTAGCTCCACCCACTCAGCCTACAGCAGTTTAGATTAATATAGTTTAGCTCCACCCATTCAGCCTCGAGCAGATAAGATTAATATAGTTTAGCTCCACCCATTCAGCCTAGAGCAGTTTAGGTTAGATTAGTTTAGCTCCACCCATTCAGCCTACGGCAGTTTAGATTAATATAGTTTAGCTCCACCCATTCAGGCTAGAGTAGTTTAGATTAATACAGTTAAGCTCCACCCATTCAGCCTACAGCAGTTTAGATAATATAGTTTAGCTCCACCCATTCAGCCTAAAGCAGTTTAGATAACATAGTTTAGCTCCACCCATTCAGCCTACAGCAGTTTAGATTAATATAGTTTAGCTCCACCCATTCAGCCTACAGCAGTTTAGATAATATAGTTTAGCTCCACCCATTCAGCCTAAAGCAGTTCAGATAATATAGTTTAGCTCCACCCATTCAGCCTACAGCAGTTTAGATTAGATTAGTTTAGCTCCACCCATTCAGCCTACAGCAGTTTAGATTAATATAGTTTAGCTCCACCCATTCAGCCTAAAGCAGTTTAGATAATATAGTTTAGCTCCACCCATTCAGCCTAAAGCAGTTCAGATAATATAGTTTAGCTCCACCCATTCAGCCTACAGCAGTTTAGATTAGATTAGTTTAGCTCCACCCATTCAGCCTACAGCAGTTTAGATTAATATAGTTTAGCTCCACCCATTCAGCCTAAAGCAGTTTAGATTAATATAGTTTAGCTCCACCCATTCAGCCTAAAGCAGTTTAGATTAGATTAGTTTAGCTCCACCCATTCAGCCTAAAGCAGTTTAGATAATATAGTTTAGCTCCACCCATTCAGCCTAAAGCAGTTTAGATAATATAGTTTAGCTCCACCCATTCAGCCTACAGCAGTTTAGATTAATATAGTTTAGCTCCACCCATTCAGCCTACAGCAGTTTAGATTAATATAGTTTAGCTCCACCCATTCAGCCTAAAGCAGTTTAGATTAGATTAGTTTAGCTCCACCCATTCAGCCTAAAGCAGTTTAGATAATATAGTTTAGCTCCACCCATTCAGCCTAAAGCAGTTTAGATAATATAGTTTAGCTCCACCCATTCAGCCTACAGCAGTTTAGATTAATATAGTTTAGCTCCACCCATTCAGCCTAAAGCAGTTTAAATTAATATAGTTTAGCTCCACCCATTCAGCCTACAGCAGTTTAGATTAATATAGTTTAGCTCCACCCATTCAGCCTACAGCAGTTTAGATTAGATTAGTTTAGCTGCACCCATTCAGCCTACAGCAGTTTAGGTTAGATTAGTTTAGCTCCACCCATTCAGCCTACAGCAGTTTAGGTTAGATTAGTTTAGCTCCACCCACTCAGCCTACAGCAGTTTAGGTTAGATTAGTTTAGCTCCACTCTTTCAAGCTGAAGTTATAAATGGTTCCACTAGTGATCTAGAACACTAGCAGCGTTAGCGCTGTTAGCAGCATTAGCGTAGCGTCTCCCGTCGCAGACGAGATTAGGTTTCAAACCTGTAAGATAACGGACGTCTGCTTCTCCCCGGGTCGGGCAGATTTCCACTTCCTGTACGTGTCGGAGCTCAGCAGGTTATCCGCCTTGTGAGTCTGAGAAACAGAAATTATATAAATTATTACAGAAGCTCACTAATAATTCAGACGCATTTCTACAGTAAATAAACATTTACTCACTGAGTCCTCAGTGCTGCAGGAAACCACGTGCTTCAGTTTAATCTCCGGCATGTTGCACGCTCAGAAACCCTGTAAATATATTAGATATTAAATTAGTTTTCTTTATTTTCAGATAATTAAAGAAAAATGATGGAAATTCTGAAATAAAAAAATTATTTTACTATACCTGGATTTAAAAACACGCCTATTAATACTTAAATCTACATAACGAATTATTATTATAAACTACCTTTTAGTAACTCTCCCTTACACCTTAAATGGTGCTGGAGTTACACTTAAGGCTACAGCATTTAAGGTGGAAAGAACATTCCAATATGAACCCACGTAAAAAGAAGCACATTTCACTCTAATTTAAAACAAAATTACACATGACATAACTACATTTCTAAGAGATGAATTACCATCCTTTTAAAACATAATAAAAACAAAGTTTACAACTAAAATGAAATGAGGAATATTCTGTATTAAAACACACTTTTAAACACACTGTTTGGTGTTTCTACTACATTCAGATTTAACCTGTTGTATTACTTACACTTTTTTATTTTTATTAAATAAACTAAAATAAAGAATATTATAAATGAAACTGTCAACATGTATACACTTTAATGCAAAAATTAACCTACAAAATCCTATTTTCAAGCTACTTCTTTTGGAACTCCCCGTTCCACCTTATATTGTATCAGGCGCTTGAATGCAACTGATGCAGCATTTAAGGTGGAACGAAAAGCTCCAACAAAAAAACTATAGATAAAAAGTGTAAAAAAATAAATAAATAAATAAATAAACTTTCCTATACATTAACAAGATAGGCTAACCTTAATAAAGTAACTTATCATAAAATAAAATATTATAAAATAATAAAGCTTATACCCCTATAACCTACTAACACAACATAATTTATAAAGATAGCTTAAAATAATCGCCGTTATATTAATAGAATTTGCTTAATTTTTAATAAATAAAATTAAATAAAGGATATTACAGATTTAAATTATTTAATTACAAAATCCTGATTTTAAACTACTTCTTTTGAAACTCTACGGTCCACCTTCCTTCAATAGCATCATGTGCTCGAATGCAACTGATGCAGCATTTAAAGCAAAAACTATACATAAAAAGTGTATATAAAAAAAATCTTCACTCTAAATTTAGAAGATAACATATATAAAAATATATAAACATATGACAGTCAATATATGCTAGATAAACATAAATAACATATAAAACATTATAAAAACAAAGCTTATACCACTTTAACCTACAAACACAACATATTATAGACACAATGTATAAAGACAGCTTATAAAGTATTAGCCACTATATTAATAACATTTGCTTAATTTTTTATAAAAGGATATTATGGATTAATATGTAATTTGTGTATACATTAGTGTATACATTGTATTTAGATTTTATTATAGAGGCTAATCGCTTAAGCTAGCTGAATATATTAGCTATGATTTGTTTGTAGGTTATAGGGGTATAATCTTTGTTTATATAATGTTTTATAAGTGTTATTTATGCGTATCTATCATATATAAATGAGTCTGTGTGTTACATGTTCATTTTTAAAGGTTACGATCAAAATTTAGAATGAAGTTTGCCTCTTTTTATCTATAGTTTTAGTCTTCTCGGAACTTTCCAGTCCACCTTAAATTCATTCATTCATGCATTCAAGCGCCTAATGCTATTTAAGGTGGAACGGAGAGTTCCAAAAAAAGCAGTTTAAAATCAGGATTTTGTAGTTAATTTTTGCTGAAAGGGAATTCTTTTTATTATTAATTACATTTGCTTAATTATGAATAAATTAAATTAAATATAGGGTTTTATAGATTAAAACTTAATTTGTTTAAAAAAATTAACTACAAAAATCCTGATTTTAAACTACTGCTTTTGGAAATCTCCGTTCCACCTTAAAAAGCATCGTGCGCTTGAATGCAATTGATATAGCATTTAAGGTGGAACGGAGAGTTCCAAGAAGAAGGCAGCTAAAAAGAAGCAAACTTTACTCTAAATTAACACACACATTTACTAAATTAAAAAATAGCATATAAAGTATTTTATACATCATTACTTATCATAAATAAAACTTAATAAACTATAATAAATCACAGCTACAGCGGAACAAACCGCTAACAGTGCCAATGCTAAGCTAACCTGCTAACAACACTTTATAACAATACAGCAACAATAACACACAGCTAATTAGAGCTTTAAAATACAGGATAAACCGCAAACACGCAAAAACCCGCAACATACCTACAGCATGAGCCCGCGCGCCGCCGGATCCCGCTCTTAATACCGATAAAATACCGATGAATGACCGATAAACTCTCAGCGCGCGGAGTAACGCAGGAATCAGCAGCAGCAGCAGCACTCCGCCCGCAGCGCCGTAACCGAGCCTCCAGCGGGGCGCGCTCCAATCCGCTACTGCCACTGAGCACTAGGTAGTGCACACTAGGAAGTGAACACAGGGCCTGGAGGGTCCCTAAGTCGACAGGAGCGCGACCCAGAGTTCTGTGCGCCACCTGTTGGCGAGAGACAGCAAAGCACCGAGAAAATAAGCAATATAGCATAAAACTATTATATATGGCAAATTCCTCAGAATCTGTGCCATTTCTGTCCCCAGGAAATACATCTATAAATATAAACACAAAATAACTTTAAAATATATTTTATTATTAAGCATAGTGTCTTGTACCTAATTGACCTTATTGCAAAAGTAAGATATATAATTTAAAACATTAATAAAAACTACTTACAACACTTACCCATTCTCCCCCTCTCTAACTATAAACTTTACCATGAAATATATTTATTAAAATCCTTCAGGAATGTATTTTTTTGCATTGTTGTGTGACTCCAAATCTATGCTTTAAAAATATGTTTTTCATAATAAATCCCTAATATTTAAGTTAAAATACACATTTTAGTTGTGTCCCTTGGTTTTTTCACTCAGTCCTGTTACCGTAGCACATTACCCCATCTGAAACATTTGGAATATTCTACAACAGGTAGTTGTAGTGTCCCAAAACTTTAAAATAAAATAAAATTAAAACGTGCTGTGTTGCAGTCTTGTGTTGCTGTGTTGTATTGTTATGCTGTGGTGCTGTCGTGTGTTGTTATGCTGTGGTGCTGTGTTGTATTGTTTTGCTGTGGTGCTGTGTTGTATTGTTATGCTGTGGTGCTGTGTTGTATTGTTATGCTGTGGTGCTGTGTTGTATTGTTATGCTGTGGTGCTGTGGTGTGTTGCCGCACTGTCTTTTCGTGGTATGTGCTGTGTTGTTGTGGTGTGTTGCCCTGCTGTGTTGCCGTGCTGTGTTGCTGTATTGTGTTGCCGTGCTGTGTTGCTGTATTGTGTTGCCGTGCTGTGTTGCTGTGTTGTATTGTTATGCTGTGGTGCTGTGTTGTTGTGGTGTGTTGCCGTGTTGTGTTGCTGTATTGTGTTGCTGTATTGTGTTGCCGTGCTGCGTTGCTGTGTTGTATTGTTATGCTGTGTTGCTGTGGTGTGTTGCCGCACTGTCTTTTCGTGGTATGTGCTGTGTTGCCGTGCTGTGTTGCTGTGTTGTATTGTTATGCTGTGGTGCTGTGGTGTGTTGCCGTGCTGTGTTGCAGTGTTGTGTTGCTGTGTTGTATTGTTATGCTGTGGTGCCGTGTTGTGGTGCCGTGTTGTGTTGCCGTGCTGTGTTGCCGTGCTGTGTTGCTGTGTTGTATTGTTATGCTGTGGTGTGTTGCAGTGTTGTGTTGCCGTGTTGTGTTGCCGTGCTGTGTTGCCGTGCTGTGTTGCTGTGTTGTATTGTTATGCTGTGGTGCCGTGTTGTGTTGCCGTGTTGCTGTGTTGTATTGTTATGCTGTGGTGTGTTGCAGTGTTGTGTTGCCGTTTTGTATTGTTATGCTGTGGTGTGTTGCAGTGTTGTGTTGCCGTGCTGTGTTGCCGTGCTGTGTTGCTGTGTTGTATTGTTATGCTGTGTTGCTGTGGTGTGTTGCCGCACTGTCTTTTCGTGGTATGTGCTGTGTTGCCGTGCTGTGTTGCTGTGTTGTATTGTTATGCTGTGGTGCTGTGGTGTGTTGCCGTGCTGTGTTGCCGTGTTGTGTTGCTGTGTTGTATTGTTATGCTGTGGTGCTGTGGTGTGTTGCCGTGCTGTGTTGCTGTGTTGTATTGTTATGCTGTGGTGTGTTGCAGTGTTGTGTTGTGTTGTTATGCTGTGGTGCCGTGTTGTGTTGCCGTGCTGTGTTGCTGTGTTGTATTGTTATGCTGTGGTGCCGTGTTGTGGTGCCGTGTTGTGTTGCCGTGCTGTGTTGCCGTGCTGTGTTGCTGTGTTGTATTGTTATGCTGTGGTGTGTTGCAGTGTTGTGTTGTGTTGTTATGCTGTGGTGTGTTGCAGTGTTGTGTTGTATTGTTATGCTGTGGTGCCGTGTTGTGTTGCCGTGCTGTGTTGCCGTGCTGTGTTGCTGTGTTGTATTGTTATGCTGTGGTGTGTTGCAGTGTTGTGTTGCCGTGTTGTGTTGCCGCACTGTCTTTTCGTGGTATGTGCTGTGTTGTTGTGGTGTGTTGCCCTGCTGTGTTGCCGTGTTGTGTTGCTGTATTGTGTTGCCGTGCTGTGTTGCTGTGTTGTATTGTTATGCTGTGGTGTGTTGCAGTGTTGTGTTGTATTGTTATGCTGTGGTGCCGTGTTGTGTTGCCGCACTGTCTTTTCGTGGTATGTGCTGCGTTGTTGTACTGTGTTGCCGTGCTATGTTGTTGTATTGTGTTGCCATGCTGTTTTGTTGCCGTGCTGTGTTTCAGTGCTGTGTTGCCGTGGCGTTGTTTCCTGCGGCTGGCGAGGTTTAGCTGACCTCAGGTTCTTCTGCTGCTCTCGGTTCCCCTTTCCTCACTAACTATGGGGTTTCCAGTGAAACAGAGAGAGGAGAGTTATATATTAAACTGCACACCACAACAGCCACGCCCACTCACTGCAGGCCACACCCACACACAGGGGGCGGACCTTCAGCAGAACACACCACCACTCCAGCAGCTACGGGTCAGTTAGCAGTCCGGCGTCTCTCCGGTGCAGTGTGTGGTGAGGATATTAAAGATAAAGCTGATGATGATGAAGCTGATGAGGATGATGATGATGTTCTGCTCGGGGATCAGCTCTCTGCCGTCGGGTTCTGCGAGGTTCTGCTGTGGTTCTGTTCTGATGTTCCTCTGGGTGTGGGGTGAGCAATCATTTCAGTCACATTAATACAAATATATTCTCTAGACTAATTAAATATTATTAATCTATAATCGATTAACACACTTTATTCAATGTTGTTTGGCTGTAGAAACACTAAACAGAGTGGCTGTATTTTGAGATGCAGAGCTTTGCAGTAACACTAAAGGGAGGGGCTGTAACTGTTCAGGGGCGGGTCTTTAGTGGAACACTGAGGGGAGGGTTTCTATAAAAGGTATGGGGGCGGGTCTTTAGTGGAACACTGAGTGGAGGGTTTCCATAAAAGGCATGGGGGCGGGTCTTTAGTGGAACACTGAGGGGAGGGTTTCTATAAAAGGTTTGGGGGCGGGTCTTTAGTGGAACACTGAGGGGAGGGTTTCTATATAAGGTTTGAGGGCGTGTCTTTAGTGGAACACTGAGGGGAGGGTTTTTATAAAAGGTATGGGGAGGGGCTTTAGTGGAACACTGAGGGGAGAGTTTATATAAAAGTTATGGGGAGGGGCTTTAATGGAACACTGAGGGGAGGGTTTCTATAAAAGGTATGGGGGAGGGTCTTTAGTGGAACACTGAGGGGAGGGTTTCTATAAAAGGTTTGGGGGAGGGGCTTTAGTGGAAAACTGAGGGGAGGGTTTTTATAAAAGGTTTGGGTGCGGGTCTTTAGTGGAACACTGAGTGGAGGGTTTCCATAAAAGGTATGGGGGCGGGTCTTTAGTGGAACACTGAGGGGAGGGTTTCTGTAAAAGGTTTGGGGGCGGGTCTTTAGTGGAACACTGAGGGGAGGGATTCTATAAAAGGTTTGGGGGCGGGTCTTTAGTGGAACACTAAGGTAAAGGGTTGCTGATCCCCGGCTCCTCCTTCTGTATCTGCAGGTGTTTGCGGCTCTGATTGGTCGGTGAACGTTCCCACCTCTATCGCTGGTGTATCCGGGCTGTGCGTTCATGTCCCCTGCAGCTTCTCGTACCCGGGCCCGAGAGCGCCGGCCAGTAAGATCAGGGGGCTGTGGTTCAGGGGCGGGGCTCTGGTGTGTAACAGCCGGCAGTGGGAGCAGGTGGACGCTCTGTACGTGAACAGAAGCAGAATCGTGGGTTCTCTGGAGAGGAACGAATGCTCGCTGAAGATCGGGCTGCTGGGGACGGGGGACGCCGGGAGTTACATGTTCCGGGTTGAGATAGACGGGCAAGACCGATACTCGTTCAAGGACCAGCGCGTGACCCTCAGCGTGACCGGTCAGTCTGACTCTTCGCACACTGAATAATCACATTTATATTAGAGATTGTCACGATGTTATGCTTGATCAGTGTAAATACCAGTGGTGTGCAGTGAGGACCTTCTAACCCTTCAGAGAAGGGGTGACAATAAGTGCGTGGTACCCACTATATTCACCGCACGCCACTGGTAAATACATATATGGAATTATACCCCTCCGTTTCCTGTTCCAGACACGCCCCCTGCTCCATCCCTGCAGTGCCCGGGTGTACTGGCCGAGGGCGTCCCCGTGTCTCTGGTGTGCTCTGTGGTACACACCTGTCGGGAGGCGGCGCCGGTGCTGCGCTGGACCTCGGTTAGGGCCGGGCAGGTGGTGCTGCAGCCGCAGGGACGTCGGCAGCTCCAGCAGCGCTGGGAGGAACGAGCCGTGCTGAACCTGCTGCCCTCTCCTGGAACCCACGGGGAACTGCTGCAGTGCACCGCCGTGTTCCCCAACGGACTGCAGCGATTCACACCGCCCTGCAGACTGCAGGTCAACTGTACGTTCACCTTCGGCTAACTGTGCTAACTCTAACTCCGCAAACTAACTAACTCTGCTAACAATAACTGCTAACTATTAATAGCAACCTAGCAAACTTTGCTAACTCAAAATAGAAAACAAGGTAACTCTGCTAACACTAACTGTGCTTACAAAAAATAACAAACTAGCTGACTCTGCTAACTCTAATTCTGCTAACTAGAAATAGCAAACTAACTCTGCTAACTCTAACTCTGCTAACTAGAAATAGCAACATAGCTAACTCAAAATAGCAAACTAGCAGCATATGCTAACTTTAACTACGCTAACTCTAACTCTGCTAACTAGAAATAGCAACATAGCTAACTCAAAATAGCAAACTAGCAGCATATGCTAACTTTAACTATGCTAACTCTAACTCTGCTAACTGGAAATAGCAACGTAGCTAACTCAAAATAGCAAACTAGCAGAATATGCTAACTTTAACTCTGCTAACTCTAACTCTGCTAACTATAAATAGCAATCTAGCTAACTCTGCTATCTGTAACTCTGCTATCTCTAAACCTGCTAACTCAAAATAGCAAACTAGCTAACTATGTTAACACAAAATAACAAACAAGTTGACTTTGCTAACTCTAACTCTGCTAACCCTAACTCTGCTAACTATAAATAGCAAACTAACTTATGCTGCTAACTCAACATAGCAAACTAGCTAACTCTGCTAACACTAGCTCTGCTAACTCAGAATAGCAAACTAGCTGACTCTGCTTAATCAAAATAGCAAACTAGCTGAATATGCTAACTCTAACTCTGCTAACTATAAATAGCAAACTAACGCTGCTAACTCAAAATAGCAAACTACCTAACTCTGCTGACTCTAACTCTGCTATCTTAAACCCTGCTAACTCTAAATAGCAAACTTGCTAACTGTGGTGACACAAAATAACAAACTAGCTGAATTTGCTAAGTCTAACTCTGCTAACTCTGCTAACTTTAAATAGCAAACTAGCTGACTCTGCTAACTTAAAATAGCAAACTAGCTGACTCTGCTAACTCTAACTATGCTAACTATAAATAGCAAACTAGCTGACTTTGCTAACTTAAAATAGCAAACTAGCTGACTCTGCTAACTCTAACTATGCTAACTATAAATAGCAAACTAGCTGACTCTGCTAACTAAAAATAACAAACTAGCTGACTCTGCTAACTCTAACTCTGCTAACTCTAACTCTGTTAACTATAAATAGCAGACTAACTCTGCTAACTCAAAAAAGCAAACTAGTTAACTCTGCTAACACTAACTCTGCTAACTATAAATAGCAAACATACTAACTCTGCTAATTGTAAATAGTAAGCTCTAAGTGTCTTATTTTAGTGATTTATATGCTAGCAGTGAGCCGTGCACCATGTAGCTTGATTTAGGGCGTGTCAGTGTGTCTTTGCTATCGTAACGACAGGAAAAGTACACTTTGCGCAGCTCAATTCTCTTAATTAATCATGGATTAGAGCCAGGTGAGCTCTGACTTTGGCAGATTGCTAGTTTAGTGGTGCACAAGTGTAAGTAAAAGAGTAAGTAAAACACAAGTGCTATCTACTAGTGTGCTTAAGAAATGGATCCCAGATTGGTGAAATTTTATGGTGTAATTATATGAAGAGTCACTTAGATTAAAAGTCTGAAATCAGACTGAATAATTAGATTTATTAATAATATGAACTTGAATTTTAGATGTGTTTTGTTTGATCAGATGCTCCTCAGAACGTGACGGTGAGTGTTCTGTCTCCGCTGGGTTTGGTGTCAGAAGGGATGACCGTGGTTCTGTTCTGCCAGGCTGACAGTCAGCCAGCACCTCACCGGTTCTCCTGGTTCCAGGGTCCGGAGGGTCGGGAGCAGCTGGTGGTGGATCAGAGAGAACCGAAGCTCTCGGTGGAGAAAATACCCAGAAACTCTGGACCCTACTGGTGCCAAGTGGAGAACTCTATGGGCACTCGTCTCTCTCAGCCAATCACAGTAGATGTACACTGTGAGTGAAAAGAACTGACTGTAATACTCTACAGGAAGCGTAGGGGGCGCTCTATAATGCTCTATAATGTTCATATGATCCACACGCTCATTTGACTGTAATACACTACAGGAAGTGTAGGGGGCGCTCTATAATGTTCTATAATGTTCATATGATCCACAACACGCTCATTCTGACAGACTGTAATGCACTACAGGAAGCGTAGGGGGCACTCTATAATGTTCATATGATCCACAGAGCTATTAAGTTGTGATTATTACGGAGTAACAGTTTTCATTTTTTTTTCAGATGAGCCGGAGATCACAGATGAAAGCTGGTGCTCTGTGACCTTTGAGCAGGAGGCGGACCTAAGCTGTGAATGTGTTGCCTATGGCAACCCACTGCCCTCTATACACTGGTCTGTTTTACATTTAGAGGAGCAAATAACAGGTAAGAAAGACAATATGCTAGTGATTCTGTATCTACTGTAACTGTAGATTAATTACAGAGCAGTACGGGTATAACAGATTACGGTGCTGGTGATTCTGTATCTACTGTAACTGTAGATTAATTACAGAGCAGTATGATACAACAGATTACAGTGCTGGTGATTCTGTATCTACTGTAACTGTAGATTAATTACAGAGCAGTACGGGTACAACAGATTACGGTGCTGGTGATTCTGTATCTACTGTAACTGTAGATTAATTACAGAGCAGTACGGGTACAACAGATTACAGTGCTGGTGATTCTGTATCTACTGTAACTGTAGATTAATTACAGAGCAGTACGGGTACAACAGATTACAGTGCTGGTGATTCTGTATCTACTGTAACTGTAGATTAATTACAGAGCAGTACGGGTACAACTGATTACAGTGCTGGTGATTCTGTATCTACTGTAACTGTAGATTAATTACAGAGCAGTATGGGTACAACAGATTACGGTGCTGGTGATTCTGTATCTACTGTAACTGTAGATTAATTACAGAGCAGTACGGGTACAACAGATTACGGTGCTGGTGATTCTGTATCTACTGTAACTGTAGATTAATTACAGAGCAGTACGGGTACAACAGATTACGGTGCTGGTGATTCTGTATCTACTGTAACTGTAGGTTAATTACAGAGCAGATTACGGTGCTGGCGATTCTGGACGTGGAATAGTTGTTTAAGTGCTCAGTCACTAAACTGCAGTGTGAAAATGAAACTATCTGTCCCAGGTAACACTGATCCTTCCTGGTCTGAAGGACATCGATCTGTGGGGAACCTGAACATCTCGGTACTGTGGAACCACACCTCTACAGAGCTGGTCCTCCAGTGTGTGGCTGAGAACAGCCTGGCATCCACCATCAAAACCTTCACCCTGACCCGCAACGGTATACACTCCAACACCGTCCATACCACACCCCACCACACCAAAAGTATCCACCATCAGAACCTTCACCCTGACCCACAATGGTATACGCTCCAACACCGTCCATACCACACCCAACCACACCAAAATTATCCACCATCAGAACCTTCACCCTGACCCACAACGGTATACTCTCTAACACCGTCCATACCACACCCAACCACACCAAAAGTATCTACCATCATAACCTTTACTCTGACCCACAACGGTATATGCTTTAGCACCGTCCATATCACACCCTACTGAACCAAAAGTATCCACCATCAGAATCTTCACTTTGACCCACAATGGCATACGCTCCAACACCATCCATACCACATCCACCACAGCAAAAGTATCCACCATCAGAACCTTTACCCTGAACCACAACAGTATACGCTCCAACACTATCCATACCACACCCCACCACACCAAAAGTATCCACCATCACTCTGACCCACAATGGTATACGCTGCAACACCATCTATACCACACCCCACCGGACACGATACATATCAGTTCAAGAAGCTCCATCCAGGAGATCAGAGGAGGATCTAGGACTTTTCTGAGTAATCAAGGGTCTACAATATTCATAGAGGGGCTGAACATTATTTAACCAGTCTCACTGTGTTCAAACACTTCAGAATAATTAAAAAATCTTACACAGAAACAACTATGCAGTTAATTCTGGGCCAAAAGTTTTACAGAAACAGTAAAATCTGCAATCAGCATTTTATTACTCATGAGGAATAAGTGTTGGAAGGTTGCAAAGCTGGTTGAGACAAACCCCACAAGACTTGCAGTGAAAGGTGGCTCTACTAAGTATTGATATGAGGGGCTGAATTATGTGCTACTTTGTGTTGGTCTATCACTTTAAATCTTAATAAAATAAATTAGGGGTGCCGAGTGGTCCAGCGGTCTAAAGCCCAGGTTTGAACCCCAGCTCACGCAGCTTTGCCATCATGCTGCCGGCACTCAGAGGGAGCAAAATTGGCCCTGCTCCCTCCGGGTGGGTAGATGGCGCTCTTTCCCCATCACGCTTAAATGTGGCGCCGTGCGGCGCAAAGCGTCTGAGGGGATGAAAATGGGAGGAAATGGGGAAAAATGTGAAACAAAATGATATAAAAAACACTGTGGTTATGTATTGTTTATTTTGTTTTACTGTTCGTGTTGTGTGTGTGTTGTGTGGGGTGTGTGTTTAGTCACAGGTGGAACAGAAGCCTGGACCAGATCCAGCAGTGTGTGGGGTGTGTGGGGTTCTGTGGTGGGTTTGGGTCTGGTGGTTCTGCTGGTGTTCTCCGGCTGCCTGATACGATCACACAGAACTGCCCGGTGAGTCCAGATCATCCTCATCTCACTAACACAATCAAATCCTCACAGCAGTGTTCTGAAACCAGAATCTAGTAGAAGAGTTTCTCTGTACAGTAGAGACAGTTACTCCAACAAAACTCTTTATAATACTCTTAGTGGAGTTACGAATATAACTTAATTTTGGGAGATTGATCCACGACCTTAGTCCTCCCACACTCCACCCTATACTCCACCCGTCACTTCCTCTCTACCTGCGTGTCGAACAACTTTGCATGTGGTGTTGGCTCCCAGCCCTTACCTGTTCCCTGATGGTCTTCTACCTGTGTCTCCTACGACTGACTGTTCTCTTTCACCCCAGCTCCTCCACTATCATTGCTCACGGCTGCCTTTCCAGGTTGCGGTGTGTTTTATCCCGACAGCTGCTGCTGTTGTCTCCTCTAACGGCTCCTTGGTCTGGTTTGGCTGCTCCCGCAAGGCCTCAACGCGTTCCTCGAAACTTCTCTGGACATCAGCGGCTTCTCCTTCTTACCGCCACAGCTCCCAGAGCCACCGCCCCGGCTCCTCTCCACCAGCTAAGCGGCCCTCCTCCCATTATCGCTGGACTCCCCTCTTTATCCCTTTAGTGCTGCCTGTGTCCCTTCGGTGGCTCGCCATTCTGGGCCATCTCCGGTTTGCAGTCGGCACTTTGGTTCCACGGCGTCCTTTCGCCCGGACCGGCAACTCGCACAATCTGTTTCCCTGTCCCGGTCTCCAACCAGCGTTCTACTGCCCGGACCGCGTTGCCAGTGGGGGATCTGCTTCCCTACAGCCTCACTGGGCGGTACTCGAGCGTGGCCACGCCTCCTTGTCTTTCTCCTGCGCGATCCTCCTGGTTTGTCCTTTCCTTCAATCCCTACATCAGTCCTCCGTCTTCCCAACCCACCTCCCATCATCTTCCCAATATCCTCCCCATCATCCCTCCCCCTCCTTTCATCGGCTGCCTGCCCTCCTTCTCTCTCTCTCTTTTCCCCCATGATCCCATCCCTCCCCCATTAAGCCTACATCAGTCCGTCTGATAAGTCTTTCTTAACTGCTACTCTGATCTCCTCACCGTTTCCAACCACCACCTATTCTCTGTTCATCAGAGACATCATACGAGAGCCTCGCGCTCTCCATCAGCACCTCCTTCACTTCTCATATTCTGTATTACTGTATTTCAGGCTCTGCGCAGGTTACGTCTCTCCCTTCATTCTGCAACATTTAAAACTGTTTCCTTTGGCTTTCTTTAGTTTCCTGTTGGCCTGATTTAACTTATTCCACTTCCACATAAATCCGCTCTCCATGCTTGCCCGGTAGATTATACCATCCTCGATTAATAAAAATTTCCCCTTAAATCAAACACAGTAGGGGCACCGAGTGGTCCAGCTGATGTATCGAAACCGAGTCGCTGCGCTTTCCTCCGAGCGCGCTGGCTGCTCAGTGGCTTCAGCATGTCTTCACCCTCCTGGTGTGATGGGGCATCACTAGTGATAGGGGAAGTAATTGGCTGTGTAATTAATGCAAACATTAGAAAAATTAAAAATCATACACAGAACATTCACCTGGCTCGCTCAAGTACTACCCGATCACTCATCCCAAATTCTCAAACACTAGAGGTCCCAAGCCTACGTTTACTGTTACTGTTTAAACTTTTGGGGCTTCAGGTTCACACTTTTCCAGCGAAACTGCCCCGAACTCCTCCCCAAATCCTCTGAGTTAATTCCTTTCCTTCTCATTCCAGTCTAAGGGTGTGGGAAATAGTATCAAAATTACAGAAGATACAGCCAATCAGCTTCTGTTCCAATACTTTTTAATATTATAATAATCTGATCTTCTGTCCAATTAGAGCTGCTGATGAAGGCTGCTGTAAACTTCACCGCCAACCTTTAACACAGTACGTACATACACACACACACACTACTCACACACACACACACTACACACACACACACACAACAGATACAGTTTAAAGTGTTTTTATTTGATTCTAAAACAGTGATTGGTTGATCTCTGATTTACTCCCTCAGATCTCAGATCATCACCCCAGTTTGCTGGCTGGATCTCAGCCTCTTCTTAATCTTAAAGGAGAACTCTGGTGTGAATAGGACTTGGGTTCTAGTAGTGAAACATGATAACAAGTGGTTATCTCCCAGGTGCTCCCCCACCCCATCAATATTCTCTTTTGTCACTGTTAAGATATTTTATTTACTTTTTGTTCTTTCTTCTTTATTGTTATTGTGTAAAATTCATGCATTTTATTGTTGCATGTATTTGTAAATGCAGACCTAAAAAAAAAAAATCAAGCAAAAAAAAAAAAAAAAGACTCAGGACTCAGACATGCGCTGCTGCAACTCAAATACTTTATTTAATAAAGTAGGGGTACCGTGGGTTCTGTAAATGAGCAGATTCAACACCAGTAAACAGCAGCCAGAGAGAATCAACATACCATAAACGAGAAACAGTCCTAGGATCAAACACAGAGAGGCGATATTGAAGAACAGGGGAAAATCAGAGAGGAAAAGATACAAAAACAAGGCTGTAATGAGAGAGTAAACACAGGCAGGGGATAATGATTTATAGAGTGGAGAAACATCAATACTCTGTGAGGAGTGAAGTGAAGTGCAGGTGTATTTATAGGGGGTGTAATAGGTGTGGTCAATATTCAGGTGATGTGATGGTGTGAGGGAGTGATGTCAGTGTGTGGTGCATTCTGGGTATTGTAGTCCGGAGGTTGGAGATCACAGGTAGAGCTGAGTGTGGGAGAGACAGGAGCTCCTTCGGACACGAGGCGTGACATACATTTAATTACAACAATTACAATAATCACAATAATCACTAACAGTGTGCTGAATGTAGAGGAATAAGGAAGTTTATGTGATTATTATTTTTTTATTTACAGAATGTAAAATACAGTTTATCATATACAGATAAAGAAGAAATGAAACAAAGCAGAGAAAAAAATTAAGGAGAACAAAAGAAAATAATAGAAAAATCTATAAAATGTATGTATATATTGTTTTATATAACCCACAGCAATGGTGCCATCACTCACACTATACACACACACACACACACACACACACACACATTATACAAACACTATACACACACACATTATATGAACACTACACAAACACACACATTATACAAACACTATACACACACACATTATATGAACAATTCACACACACACACACATTATTCAAACACTACACACACACACATTATACAAACACTACACACACACACATTATACAAACACTATACACACACATTATACAAACACTATACACACACACATTATACAAACACTATACACACACACATTATACAAACACTATACAGACACACATTATACAAACACTACACACACACATTATACAAACACTATACACACACACACTGTACACACGTACACACACACACACACACACACACACACACACACACATACTATACACAAACACACAGATAAACTTACACACACAACCCCTTACACACAAACTCACTATACACACACTCTATACACACACACAAACACAGATACACAAACGGACAGACACACACACTCACGTGCACACACACACACACTATACATACACACAGATAAACACACACACACACAGATACACAAACAGACAGAAACACACACACTCACGTGCGCACACACACACTAAACATACACACACATAAACACACACACACACACACACACTACACCTACAGATACACACACACACACACACACACAATACACAGAAACACACACAGATACACAAACACAGATAAACACACACACAAACACACAGACACACACACACACACACACACACTCACTATACACACACACACACACACACACACAGGGTTATTCTATTTTACACAGAGTCACTGAGGAGCCAAAACCATAAACCCTAATCCCTGCATAGAGGGGCTGAGTAAAGGTGGTGTAGAATGTGTGTAAGTGTGTGAGAGTGTGTGAGTGTGTATCAGAGGAGACTCTGTAGAAGGACAGAGTGCCGGAGGGACAGTCCACATACACTCCTACTCTCCTACAGCCGGAGGAACGAGTGGAGAGATCAGTTAAGTTATTATTGTGTTCAACATAGTAATCGTTATCAGTGCAGTACAGACTCCAGGAGTTTATATTCTCTCCAAACCCACAGTCTGATCTTTCTCCTTTCCTGCTGATGGTTTTATAACTCAGAGCTACAACAACTCCTCCTCCTCCTCCATCTCTCCACTCAGCCTCCCAGTAACAGCGTCCAGTTACACCAGTTACACCAGTTACTCTCTCTCTACTCAGAACCTGTGGACACTTATCAAATCTCTCTGGATGATCAGGATACGACTGCAGCTCCTCTCTCCTCTCCACCCTCCTGTTCTCCTCACTCAGAGAGAGAAGGGAGTTTACTGTGTTTAGATCCAGTGTGAAATCACAGAACCCTGAAAACAAGAACACACACATTACACACACATTACACACACACTACACACACTACACACACACTACACACACTACACACACTACACACACACTACACACACATTACACACACATTACACACACACTACACACATTACACACATTACACACACACTACAGACATCAATAGTAACAGTTACTGTTTTACCCGAGAAAAACAGCAGAACAGCCATAACTAAGCATTTAAATGGCCTTTTAAAAGGTAAATAAGAGCGTTTATTTTTCTGGGATTAAAAGCATGAATTCAGCTTTAACTGGAAATATCTGCACTGCTAAACTGTGCGGAACTGAGGTGCACAGCTTTATACTCGCTGTCTCAGGCCGTTACAGGGTTCATACGCTTTTCAACTAAAACATTTCCACGACTTTTCCAAACATTTTGTTGGAATTTAAACATGTACAAAAATACACTAGTGTATGAAGATCTGCCAGAGACAAAGAATTCTCGGTGTACAGACACAGCTGTCACAAAGCAGCAGAGACGGCCGAGTGAGTAAACAAAGCTGACCTATGACCTAGGTGATCTAACTATGGAGAAACAACATGGTCAGTCCTTATAAGGAAAAAACCAAAAGGGTCTGTCCTAACGTAGAAGTAGAGTCAAAAGGTAAAGATAGATTTGTGCCTTCAAATCACCAGGTATGTACGTACTATGCTGTACAAGATTGTAGAAATGTTCCTGTTTCAGTTCGTAACAGACGGTCAGGGGTTACGTGCTCACTGCAATAAAGCCTGCATCTCTTTGTTCCTGAACTCTGCTTACTTTTTGTTTGGTAAAGACTAGTTTTTGAGATACCTACTGTTGGAAAGAAGGAAAACAAAAAACCCAACAGTTTTCATGACCGTCTTTAAAATATCAGTGCAGACATGAACAATAAAACTAAAAATGTTAAAACTGATTATAGTAGGCCTATATCTTACTTTAAATGTATTTAAATAAAAAAAAACATTTCTTTCAGCAATGCTGACAATTTTCTATAATAAAATGTGTGTTAAATCCTGAGAGCTCTATTGTGTACAACTGAGTTAACTCTGAGCTGATTCCAACACCAGGAGAACTGAACAGTTTACAGTATAATAATCACTATTAGAAGCAACCAGCTAATAATTTATTTATTTTTCCTTTTAAAATGGGCACAAAAATAAAATATTAAAGCAGATTTTTTTGGTCACAGAGATTTTTTTTTCTATTGAACTATTTAACATGTAATACGTTTAATATAAAACCTCACTTATCAATTAGCAGAATGAAGCAAAAGTAATCAAATGTCACTTACTTTTAGAGCCACTCTAAAATATTAGTAAAGAAAACTACACTGTTGCATCGAGCTCTCAGGTTATGTTGTAACAGAAACTAAAACAGAACTAGTCATTTTCCTTTTAATTTGAACATTTATTTTTTAATGTACACGATGGAAACTGATCTACACTGAATAAGATAACCCTCCTTCAAACACACCTCTGATATCTCTCAGTCTCAGTGCTATAGGCAGCGGCGGGCGCGCGGGGTCTCGCTGTGTTTTGGAGAAGTTAAATCCGGACAGTCTGTATCACAGTTTAAAGGAACAGAGAGATTTCTGCGCTTTAGCGCTGCAGGGTAACCATGCTGTTCCCGGAGGTAAACACCGGGGCGTGTTTAGTTAGCTAACGCTAGCTAGCTCCGTGCTGCTTCTCCTGTGTAACGTTACAAATATCCCATTCCTGCAGTTGGGGTCCTCGCGTCTCTGCCTTTCTTTAGTCTGAATGAAGCCGGACAGCATTAAATCAGCATGTTTCTCTCACTGAGTGAATTACAGTTACAGTGCAGCAGCTGAAGCTCCGCTCAGATTTGCTGTTTTCAAATTCCGTGACTTTTCCAGGTTTCGTGACCGTATGAACCCTGCGGTTACCTCGTGTTTACACCCCCTCCCCCTCCCCCTCCACCTCCCCTCACCATCAATCCCCCCGCCTTTTTCAGCAGCAGCCAGAGGCGGCGCTGTTCACTCAGAACGCTGTGTATCTACTTCTTGTGTCAAGAATCAAAACACTGCAACATGAGTTTTTATTGCCTTACGTGACATCACAGATCCCGCCATGTGACTATTGCACATGCGCACATCGCTATGTTGATGCTTAACCGATATATCGTGCAGCCCTAGTGTGTACTGTGTGTATGTGAGTGTGTAGTGTGTGTACTGTGTGTATGTGAGTGTGTAGTGTGTAGTGTGTGTATGTGAGTGTGTAGTGTGTGTACTGTGTGTATGTGAGTGTGAGTGTGTAGTGTGTGTAGTGTGTGTAGTGTGTGTATGTGAGTGTGTACTGTGTGTATGTGAGTGTGTAGTGTGTGTATGTGAGTGTGTAGTGTGTGTATGTGAGTGTGTAGTGTGTGTATGTGAGTGTGTACTGTGTACTGTGTGTATGTGAGTGTGTAGTGTGTGTACTGTGTGTATGTGAGTGTGAGTGTGTAGTGTGTGTAGTGTGTGTAGTGTGTGTATGTGAGTGTGTACTGTGTGTATGTGAGTGTGTAGTGTGTGTAGTGTGTGTATGTGAGTGTGTAGTGTGTGTATGTGAGTGTGTAGTGTGTGTATGTGAGTGTGTACTGTGTACTGTGTGTATGTGAGTGTGTAGTGTGTGTATGTGAGTGTGTAGTGTGTGTATGTGAGTGTGTAGTGTGTGTAGTGTGTGTATGTGAGTGTGTACTGTGTAGTGTGTGTACTGTGTGTATGTGTGTGTGTAGTGTGTGTATGTGAGTGTGTAGTGTGTGTATGTGAGTGTGTACTGTGTAGTGTGTGTACTGTGTGTATGTGAGTGTGTACTGTGTGTAGTGTGTGTAGTGTGTGTATATGTGAGTGTGTAGTGTGTGTATGTGAGTGTGTAGTGTGTGAGGTGTGTGTATGTGAGTGTGTAGTGTGTGAGGTGTGTGTATGTGAGTGTGTAGTGTGTGTATGTGAGTGTGTAGTGTGTGTAGTGTGTGTAGTGTGTGTATGTGAGTGTGTACTGTGTGTATGTGAGTGTGTACTGTGTGTAGTGTGTGTACTGTGTGTATGTGAGTGTGTACTGTGTGTACTGTGTGTATGTGAGTGTGTGTAGTGTGAGTGTGTAGTGTGAGTGTGTACTGTGTGTATGTGTGTGTAGTGTGTGTACTGTGTGTATGTGAGTGTGTACTGTGTGTAGTGTGTGTACTGTGTGTATGTGAGTGTGTAGTGTGTGTAGTGTGTGTACTGTGTGTATGTGAGTGTGTACTGTGTGTACTGTGTGTTGTGAGTGTGTGTAGTGTGAGTGTGTAGTGTGAGTGTGTACTGTGTGTATGTGAGTGTGTGTATGTGAGTGTGTAGTGTGAGTGTGTACTGTGTGTATGTGTGTGTAGTGTGTGTACTGTGTGTATGTGAGTGTGTACTGTGTGTAGTGTGTGTACTGTGTGTATGTGAGTGTGTACTGTGTGTACTGTGTGTATGTGAGTGTGTGTAGTGTGAGTGTGTACTGTGTGTACTGTGTGTAGTGTGAGTGTGTAGTGTGTGTATGTGAGTGTGTAGTGTGTGTAGTGTGTGTATGTGAGTGTGTAGTGTGTGTAGTGTGTGTATGTGAGTGTGTAGTGTGTGTAGTGTGTAGTATGAGTGTGTAGTGTGAGTGTGTAGTGTGTGTAGTGTGTGTATGTGAGTGTGTATGTGAGTGTGTAGTGTGAGTGTGTGTAGTGTGTGTATGTGAGTGTGTAGTGTGTGTATGTGAGTGTGTAGTGTGTGTAGTGTGTGTATGTGAGTGTGTAGTGTGTGTAGTGTGTGTAGTGTGTAGTGTGTGTAGTGTGAGTGTGTAGTGTGTGTAGTGTGAGTGTGTGTAGTGTGTATGTGTAGTGTGTGTAGTGTGAGTGTGTAGTGTGTGTAGTGTGTATGTGTAGTGTGTGTAGTGTGAGTGTGTAGTGTGTGTAGTGTGTATGTGTAGTGTGTGTAGTGTGAGTGTGTAGTGTGTATGTGTAGTGTGTATGTGTAGTGTGTGTAGTGTGAGTGTGTAGTGTGTGTAGTGTGTATGTGTAGTGTGTGTATGTGAGTGTGTAGTGTGTGTAGTGTGTGTAGTGTGTGTAGTGTGTGTATGTGGGTATATACTGTGTGTAGTGTGTGTACTGTGTGTATGTGTGTGTGTAGTGTGTGTATGTGAGTGTGTAGTGTGTGTATGTGAGTACTGTGTAGTGTGTGTACTGTGTGTATGTGAGTGTGTACTGTGTGTATGTGAGTATATACTGTGTGTAGTGTGTGTAGTGTGTGTATATGTGAGTGTGTAGTGTGTGTATGTGAGTGTGTAGTGTGTGTATGTGAGTGTGTAGTGTGTGTAGTGTGTGTAGTGTGTGTAAGTGAGTGTGTACTGTGTGTATGTGAGTGTGTACTGTGTGTAGTGTGTGTACTGTGTGTATGTGAGTGTGTACTGTGTGTACTGTGTGTATGTGAGTGTGTGTAGTGTGAGTGTGTAGTGTGAGTGTGTACTGTGTGTATGTGTGTGTAGTGTGTGTACTGTGTGTATGTGAGTGTGTACTGTGTGTAGTGTGTGTATGTGTTTGTGTAGTGTGTGTATGTGAGTGTGTAGTGTGTGTAGTGTGTGTACTGTGTGTATGTGAGTGTGTAGTGTGTGTAGTGTGTGTATGTGAGTGTGTGTAGTGTGAGTGTGTAGTGTGAGTGTGTACTGTGTGTATGTGAGTGTGTGTATGTGAGTGTGTAGTGTGAGTGTGTACTGTGTGTATGTGTGTGTAGTGTGTGTACTGTGTGTATGTGAGTGTGTACTGTGTGTAGTGTGTGTACTGTGTGTATGTGAGTGTGTACTGTGTGTACTGTGTGTATGTGAGTGTGTGTAGTGTGAGTGTGTAGTGTGTGTAGTGTGTGTACTGTGTGTAGTGTGTGTATTTGAGTGTGTACTGTGTGTACTGTGTGTAGTGTGTGTAGTGTGAGTGTGTAGTGTGAGTGTGAGTGTGTGTAGTGTGTGTACTGTGTGTAGTGTGAGTGTGTAGTGTGTGTATGTGAGTGTGTAGTGTGTGTATGTGAGTGTGTAGTGTGTAGTGTGTGTGTAGTGTGTAGTGTGTAGTGTGTGTAATGTGAGTGTGTATGTGAGTGTGTAGTGTGAGTGTGTAGTGTGAGTGTGTAGTGTGTGTATGTGAGTGTGTATGTGAGTGTGTAGTGTGTATGTGAGTGTGTGTAGTGTGTGTACTGTGTATGTGTAGTGTGTGTAGTGTGTATATGTGAGTGTGTACTGTGTGTACTGTGTGTAGTGTGTGTGTAGTGTGTGTGTGTGTGTGTGTGTGAGTGTTGTGTGTGTGTGTGAGTGTAGTGTGTGTGTGTAGTGTGTGTGTGAGTGTTGTGTGTGTGAGTGTGTAGTGTGTATATGTGAGTGTGTACTGTGTGTACTGTGTGTAGTGTGAGTGTGTAGTGTGTGTATGTGAGTGTGTAGTGTGTGTATGTGAGTGTGTAGTGTGTAGTGTGTGTATGTGAGTGTGTAGTGTGTGTAGTGTGTGTGTAGTGTGTAGTGTGTGTAATGTGAGTGTGTATGTGAGTGTGTAGTGTGTGTATGTGAGTGTGTGTAGTGTGTGTATGTGAGTGTGTAGTGTGTGTACTGTGTATGTGTAGTGTGTGTAGTGTGAGTGTGTAGTGTGTGTAGTGTGTAGTGTGAGTGTGTATGTGTAGTGTGTATGTGAGTGTGTAGTGTGTGTAGTGTGTGTAGTGTGTGTAGTGTGTGTAGTGTGAGTGTGTAGTGTGTGTAGTGTGAGTGTGTAGTGTGTGTATGTGAGTGTGTATGTGAGTGTGTAGTGTGTGTATGTGAGTGTGTGTAGTGTGTGTATGTGAGTGTGTAGTGTGTGTACTGTGTATGTGTAGTGTGTGTAGTGTGAGTGTGTAGTGTGTGTAGTGTGTAGTGTGAGTGTGTATGTGTAGTGTGTAGTGTGAGTGTGTGTAGTGTGTAGTATGAGTGTGTAGTGTGAGTGTGTAGTGTGTGTAGTGTGTGTAGTGTGTGTAGTGTGTGTATGTGAGTGTGTATGTGAGTGTGTAGTGTGAGTGTGTGTAGTGTGTGTATGTGAGTGTGTAGTGTGTGTAGTGTGTGTATGTGAGTGTGTAGTGTGTGTAGTGTGTGTATGTGAGTGTGTAGTGTGTGTAGTGTGTGTAGTGTGAGTGTGTGTAGTGTGAGTGTGTAGTGTGTGTAGTGTGTATGTGTAGTGTGTGTAGTGTGAGTGTGTGTAGTGTGTATGTGTAGTGTGTGTGGTGTGAGTGTGTAGTGTGTGTAGTTTGTGTATGTGAGTGTGTAGTGTGTGTATGTGAGTGTGTAGTGTGTGTAGTGTGTGTAGTGTGAGTGTGTAGTGTGTGTAGTGTGTGTATGTGAGTGTGTAGTGTGTGTAGTGTGTGTAGTGTGTGTATGTGAGTGTGTAGTGTGTGTATGTGAGTGTGTAGTGTGTGTATGTAGAGTGTGTAGTGTGTGTATGTAGAGTGTGTAGTGTGTGTATGTAGAGTGTGTAGTGTGTTTATGTGAGTGTGTAGAGTGTGTATGTGAGTGTGTAGTGTGTGTAGTGTGTGTAGTGTGTGTAGTGTGTGTATGTGAGTGTGTAGTGTGTGTGTAGTGTGTGTATGTGAGTGTGTAGTGTGTGTATGTGAGTGTGTAGTGTGTGTAGTGAGTGTGTAGTGTGTGTAGTGTGTGTAGTGTGTGTATGTGAGTGTGTAGTGTGTGTAGTGTGAGTGTGTAGTGTGTGTAGTGTGTGTAGTGTGTGTATGTTATTAATAAACATTGTTATTTAATAATAGGTCTTTGCTTCTTCAGTGCTGTAATGTTAATTTACATAATTCTGAACAGATTTCGCTGATTTAAAAAGCCTGAAAAAGTTTTTAAAACGCTCAGTTTGAACTTTTTACTCATGAAGAAATGTGGGGTTTAAATCAGGCTCGGGTTCATAATGACAGTTTATGGGTCGGGCTGGATTCTTTGGGTCTGATCTTAACTCTAGCGTACACTGTGTGATTATTTTAATGGAGAGCGTTGTGGATAACTCACACTGCACGTTTGAATGGTTTGTTTGAACAGCGACAGATGCAGCTGAAGCTCATTCTCACTCATTCTCTCTCTCATCGTACAGTTTTAGAAATAAAAAATCACATCGAGAAACTGAGTTCAGACAGAGATAAAACTCAGTTCAGTTCAATAAACCTAAGATGAGTTCATCAAATATTGTAGAAGATAAAGAAGAGGATGAGCTTTTGCTGATTCCATCATTTAAAAGTGAAATGTAATGTAATGTACGTATAGTGTGTGTGTGTGTGTAGTGTGTGTGTGTGTGTGTGTGTAGTGTGTGTGAGTGTTGTGTGTGTGTGAGTGTAGTGTGTGTGTGTGTGTGTGTGAGAGAAAACTTACATTTCTTTAATCCAGGTTTGATTCTTATTTCGCCTCCATGTTCCATTCTAAACACACACACACACACACACACACACACACACAGACACACACACACACACACACACACACACACACACACACACACAGATCAGCAGGGTGTGAGAGTGAAATGCAGAGTTTCTCTCTCTGGGTTTATATTAGTGAACATGGTGAAGGAATATGAAGTTCTGGATTTTCCTGATACACAATAATTAACGTTAATCCTTAAGAAGAAACACCCACTCCTTTATAACACCATTAACACAATTAGAGGAAACCAGAGCCTCAGATTTAAATTTTAATATCTAATAACAGATTCAATATGCTGTCACACTTTAGCTTCTTCTTTTATTCCCAGCCTCTAGGGGGCGTGAGGGAGAATTATAGGGTCTCTGTTTAGAACAGGTGAAGAAGTAAAGGCTGAACCATAAAGATCCAGCTAAAAATGAAACATGGAGTCTTCAACTTTTAACCAACAAACATGTGGACTTTACTTTACTCTAAACTCTGATGAGCTCAATCCATTTTATTAACACCTGAAACGCTGTGATTTATGAATAACGTACATTGAGGGTTCATCACGCTACAAACTCTGTAGTCCAGAACTCTAATCTTTACGTTCTGTTTATGGGCAAACTCTGATCCTGAACTTGGATTATTATTATTCCTGTGTTGATCTGAAGCTGGATGATATGAGTTGCTTTCAGCTTATAATATTATTTCAGTTTAAAGTACAAAATCCACATCAAAAGGCTGAATACACCACATCTGTATAGGCACTGTGCACTTTATTATTAAAATATATTAATTTAACTGAGAAAATGTAGCTCATTCTAACAAAGGGTAACACTGGACTCTCTAAACAGTTGATCACTCTTTTTTATCTCTAACTGACCCTCATCACTCTATCTAACATCTGCAGCACACCTGAATCTTCCCCCTGAGTACTTCTTCATACCTGAGTGTCTCCAGTGAGCAGTGTGGATCCTCCAGTCTGGCAGAAAGCAGCTTCTCTCCAGACTCTCCTGGGTGGTTGTAGGTCAGATCCAGCTCTTTCAGGTGGGAGGGGTTTGAATTAAGAGCTGAAGCCAGAGAAGAACAGCCTTTTTCTGTGATCATACACCCAGATAATCTAAAGAGAGAGAAAATTAGAGTAAGTTATTAACAGAGAGAGAAAGAGTGACAGAGGCAGACTGAGAGAGAGATTATACACTTCTGTATTAAACAGAACACACAACAAACTACTCTAGTCTCTAGGAACACTGGAAAATGAGTCATGAATCCTCTTAAACTTTGTAAATATAGCAGTGTTATTGATGTGGAAAACAGAATCTTTAAAGTAATTTAGTTTATGTTCATCTCACCCCTTTTTCTTAAATTGTTTTGCTTTTTGCGTGAAATTTCTGTACATTTAAATCTAAATTTTTTCTGAGGACAGCTCTTAAAAATCAACGGCACTGGTCAGTTTAAAGAGTGAAAAGCCCTTATTTTACTTTATAAATTAAGCTGCTAGCAATTAACTGGTGACTAGTCAAGACAAGTTCATTTGTATTGTATCTTTCATACATGCCATCAGTTCTATGTTTTACAGAAACATTTCACACACAATGCAGAACAATTATAAAAAAAGTTTCTTAGAATTTATAAGAAAACTGAGAACAAAAACTAATAAAATAATTAATAAGGAATTTGACAAAAGGACATTTGTGCTGGTTTGAATCCTAGTGTTGGGGGCATTACTAGTGTTTCTGATAAGTGGATGGGGTATCTGGTCTCCCAAACTGGGGAGGACATAGGAGAAAAAAAAGAACAATCATGTACTAAGAGTTTACCAGAATGCACAAAGATAAAACGTTTTGGCGCAGGTAAATAGATAAGTTTTCAGTTTTATTAGAGGTTATAGTCTACGCAGAACATCTCACAGCTTCTGGAAGTTTATTCCAACTGCAGCATAATGTCTCGTCATTGGTTCTGGTTCTAGGTAGTGTTAACAGATCTGCCTCTACTGATCTGAGGAGTCTAATAGGGCAGTATTTCTCCAGCATATCAGAGATTTACGTTGGTAAAAAACTTTTTAGTGCTTCATAGAAAAGGAGCAGTATTTTAAACTTTATTCTCCAGCTGATTGTATGATATGAGCACTGGAGTTACACGTCCCTGCCTCTTTGTCCTGGTTAGTATTCTGGCAGCAGCGTACTGAATAAGCTGCAGTTGTCTGACAGATGTTTGGGGAGGCCAGTGAGGAGGCTGTTACAGTAATCTTATCTGCTAGAAATAAAGGCGTGAATGAGTTTTTCTAGATTTGCCTTCATAAAGTCTTTAAATCTTACTGTTTTTCAGGTGGTATAAAGCTGAATTGATAATTGATTTGATATGGCTGTTAAAACTGAGCTCTGAGTCAATTTCAATTAGGGATAGGTGTTAAAATTCAATACTGAAAAAGCACTGACTGAAATGTCTCAGTACTACAGAGTACAGAAAAGTCAAAGGAAATTTGGTGCCTGTTTTGTATTTGAGTCTTACTGATTGTGTGGGGTGGACAGGTGTCTTTATGCAGCTAACGACCTCAAACAGGTGCTTTTAATTTGTGGAGGCGGACTAACAGGTCTTTGAGGCCCAGAATTTTTTGGTGATTGACAGATGTTAATTAAAAAATTATACTTTTATTTTTTAGATTATCTCTCATAGTGGACGTGCACCTAAGATGAAAGTTTCAGACCCCACCATGATTTCTAATTTGAAGAAGTCGCATTCAATTACTTATTTTACCTTTTTTATATGTAA
Source organism: Astyanax mexicanus (assembly GCF_023375975.1). NCBI lineage: Eukaryota > Metazoa > Chordata > Actinopteri > Characiformes > Acestrorhamphidae > Astyanax > Astyanax mexicanus. The sequence goes on along the minus strand of NC_064408.1, from coordinate 133,544,701 downwards.
AAAAGCATGTATAACCCTGTGTGAAAAAGTGTTTGCTGCTCTAAATCTAATACCTTAGTGGATGCCCTTGGCGGCAACAAATAAAGTCAAGGAGGGTTTTTGAGCATAAATGTCCTGTTTAATATCAGCTTAGCCACTTAGCCACTCCAAAACCTCCAAAGCCATGTCCTGCTGTCGAACCTGAAAACATCTGAGCTTGAGGTCACGTACAGATGGCCAGATATTCTTTCAGGATTGTCTCTTACAGCAAGTTGGGAAGGTCCTAAAGCATCAACGCAGACTCTGACCATCATACTACCACCACCATGTTTTACGTTCAGTATGATGTTCTTTATCTGAAATTATGTGCTAGTTTTACACCAGAAGTTACGTGACTTTCCAAAAAAAAAAACACTTTTGTCTCTTCAGTCAAAAAAATATTTACCCAAAGTGCTGGAGATCATTAAGATGTTTGTTGGTAAATGTGAGACGGTTCGTTGTGTTATTTTTGGTCAGCAGTGTTTTTTATCTTGGAACTCTCCCATTGTGACCATTTTCACCCAGTCTTTTTCTTATTATTGAATCATTAACACTGATCTTAACTGAGGCGAGTGAGACCTGCAGTTCTTTAAATGTTGTTCTGGGTTTTTTTGGGACCTCCTTTTTCAGATTAATGACTTTGTTTTCATATCTGTTTTTGAACTTCTTCAGATCAGGGCAAGATGTGCTGCTTTTTGAGATCTTTTATCTGCTTCATGTTGTTAGACAGTTCTATTTAAGGGATTTCTGAATTGATTGTACAATAATCCAGCCTGGTTGTGGTTAGGTAAATGTAAATGTAAATGTAAATTATCATTCAAAACATGCTTGTTCATATTTATAGGTTATATTTGTTTGATATTAAAGTTTATTTGATCATGAAAGGTTTTATTTGATCTGAAAAATGTTAGTATGACAAAAAGAAATGTATATATATATATATATATATATATATATATATATATATATATATATATATGTATATGTATAGATATGTACATAAAACATGTAAATACACTTCTGGTTTTTAGCTCAGTGTCAGTAGGCTGGATTAAGAACTGAATATAAGGTTGAAAACTAGCTAACTGTGGTTTTATTAGGACGTAAAAAGTGAAGCTTTCCAAGAGACAGAACAATAATTGTTGCAAGGAAGTAGGTGGACTCGTCCTGTTTTCCTGATTGTACTGGATTGTGTAGTTATAGAGATGTGGATGAAGGGTAAAGAAACAAGATAAAATACAATAGTAACAGAATATACATTAACTATTAAACAGAAAGCTCCAGTTCCACAGCTGATCAATTTTACTGTCACCTACATCTATATGCAGCTCATGCTCTTACGGGCTACAGATTATATTCTTCAACGGGGTTAAACTTTTTTTTTTGGAAGCTAGAGTGATTAATCCTGCATATCACTGTAGAGGACATGTTCAGCAAAGCTATTTAAGATCATCTGCAAGTAAATTAATGATTTTCTTCAAAACATTTGTGATTAGTGTGTGCCTACTTAAAAAATATATTAGTACGAACATCCTAAAGATGACTGCAAACAGAGTTCACATTTGATTGACTGGTGTACTCTGGCCTTGAGTAGAAGCTTCCTATTGTGTGATTTGATATATAAGTATCTCGTTAAAGCTTTAAATAACATATTTTAACACTTATAATTTCAAACTGAACCAACTCACCTGAGAATCTGCAGTTTACAGTCTAAACTCTCCAGTCCAGCAGAGAGCAGCTCCACTCCTGAATCCTGCAGATCATTGTTACTGATATCCAGCTCTTTCAGGGAGGAGTTTTCCAGCTTTAAAACTGATGCCAAAGTTTCACACATCTTAAATTGAAGATTACACAAAGCTAATCTGAAAAATGTGATATAAACACAAAAGATTTTACAATAAACACAAAGTTTAAATAACACATTTTGGTGATTTTCTTAACATATCATATTTCTTAACAATATCAGATTGTGGTGGTTTTGGCTATTGTTGTTAGTTGAGTGAGTAGTAGATCCTGGCTGAGCTCTATGTATAACCCCAGTTGTTAGGTGCAGGATTTGTCCTGTATTATACTACTATGTCATTATTTCTGCTCATACTGCAGAGGGAAATTGGCCTAAATCCAATTTTTAGTGTTCAGTGTGATTTTTTTAATATTCACACTGCCTCACAAATGACACCTATATTAAAACAAGATTTGGGACACATTTATCTGCAGTTTAGACAAAGCCAGAGTTACTTGAGGTTTTGTTAAGATCAGATAGAAATGTGGATAAAACAACTTGAGCAGGAATAAAGAAGACAGGAAGCGTGGATACAACTGTAAAATCATAGTAAAATCTATGCAAAAATATTGACATTAATCCCTAAATACAGAGATATAACCTCATCAATCCAGCACCCACTCTATGCATTACTTTCAGTTAAGACGTGACTCCTATTTCCCTTTAGTCTGTTTAAAATAAAGCGACAGAAACACTGACCTGAGAGTCTGCAGTTTACAGTGTGAACTCTTCAGTCCAGCAGAGAGCAGCTCCACTCCTGAATCCTGCAGGTTGTTGTTACTGAGGTCCAGTTCTATCAGTGAGGAGTTTTCCAGCTTTAAAACTGATTCCAGACTTTCACACGTCTTTACTCCAAGATTACAAGAAGCTAGTCTGTAATATAAGAATAAACAGATGTTACTTAAAAATGAAAATGGAAAATAACAGCGTTAATCATACCATAGCATTTATCACAATAAAGGTGTAATATACAAACACACCCTATTCATTATTGTCTCATGATCTAAAAGAATATTTTAACTGACATACAAATAGAACACAAAATGAAACTGTGAAATACAGTATCTGTGAGAAGGACTGGTGTTTCTTTATACAGAGATAGTAATCATGCAGAAAGCTAGAGTTACACATTAGAAAACAGTTTACAGTGAGGGCAGCTCTTCAAAAGTTCTGGGACAGATTATGAGTTAAAAGAGACGAAGAGTGAAGTTTATTGGGTGCTTTTTTAACCTGCCACCATTTACTTTCTCCCTCCATTTATTTATTGGTTATTAAATTCAGAGCTGTGTTTTATACAAAAAAAAATCAGAAATTCCAGCAAACCAGGCTTAATCTAGATGAGTCAACCCCAAAGCCTCATATACATCCAAACTTTAGTCTCTGTATCTGATTAGTGCAAGACCTCCCAGTGACCTCCTTTATAGATTATCTGATATTATTGATTAGATAACAATAAGGTTTTTTTTATATTTATACTATCAGATATTAAAAGAGGGAATACTGTAACAAAAGATTATATTTTTATTTGACACATACATACACAGAGTAACAGATTATAACCTGGCCTGTAAGTACTTTAAAATGCTGTAAAATTTATAAATTTTCCATTAAAGACAGTAACTGGTTATTGGGTGAGCTACTTCTCTGTAATCCCTTTAAGTTTTGGGGTTTTCTAGAAAGCATGAATGTGTGTTTCTTTCAGCTGATTTAAAAGGTTAATTTTGTATCAGCAGTTTTATCAGCACTCATTTTACTCAAATCAACAGCTAACTTTAGTAGCTTACTCATTGACAGACTGAAATTACTGTAAAGCTATCTTGCTAACCATCGGAAGATGCTTGATAAAACTGTAACTGTGGAATGCAGAGTACTTGCCCTTAGCATGCTGGCTTTGTTCAATTTCCAAGTAAAGTGTAGCGTTTTAGCATTTCCACAGTAAAATATCTCCAAACTAACAACTTTATAATCAAATCAGCAGCCAGACATTTAGTCACTGAGGATAAAACTGCTGTGTGTTCATTGTAAACTGTCGAAGTGGAATTTGGATTGGTGCTATGTCTCATGTTGGTGTTACGGTGGGTTATGGTGTTTTCCTGATATCTAAAGCAATAATTTAATCAATATCTACTATATCTACTAATATAAAACATTGTGATTAATACATATTCACCAGTGATTTAATGAAAACTGTGAATGCCTGAATAAAAATACTTACAAAGCTCTTTTGGATATTTTAACTACTGGCAGCAGCCTCAGAAAACACTCCTCTGATGGATCATATTTACTGAGGTTAAACTCCTCCAGCTCTTCTTCTGAATTCACCAACACAAACGCCAGAGCTGACCACTGAGCAGGAGAGAGGCTGGCCTGATGAAGACGATCACCTCCACTCAGGTATTTCTGCACTTCCTGCACTAGAGAATGATCATTCAGTTCATTCAGACAGTGGAACATATTGATGGATTTCTCTGGAGATGAGTTCTCCTCAATCTTCTCCTTGATGTAGTTGACTGTTTCCTCATTGCTGTGAGAGTTCTTCTCTTTCTGTCAGTATGAATCGTAACAGAGTCTGATTAGACTCCAGTGAGAGACCCAGAAGGAAGCGAAGGAACAGGTCCAGATGTCCACTCTCACTCTGTAAGGCTTTATCCACGGCACTGCTGAGGAATTCATTCATCGATGTCCTGCTGAAAAGCTCAGATAGTTCAGTGGTTTGCTGTTCTGTGGTTTGCATATTCTGATCCTTAGTGTTGAAATAGAGAAATGCATATAAAGCAGCGAGGAACTCCTGAATACTCAGATGTACAAAGCTGAAGACCTTCCCGAGGTCCAGCAGCTCACGTTCCTGTCTGAAGATCTGGGTACACACTCCTGAGTACACTGACACTTCTGTAATATCGATGCCACTCTCTCTTAGATCTTCCTCATAGAACATCAGGTTTCCTTTCTCCAGCTGCTGGAACGCCAGTTTCCCCAGAGCCAGGATACTTTCTCTAGTCTGCTGAGGATCAGTGTCACTTTTCCCACTGTACTTCTGGCTTTTGTGTTTGATCTGAAAGATCAGGAAGCGTGTGAACATCTGCGTCAGGGTTTTGGGGGTTTCTCCACTCTCAGCTTCACTCAGCATTCTCTCTAGAACAGTGGCTGTAATCCAGCAGAAGACCGGTATGTGGCACATGATGTAGAGGCTTCTTGAAGACCTGATGTGTGCGAAGACTTTGTTGGCCAGGTCCTGATTCCTGATCTTCTTCTTGAAGTACTCCTGTTTCTGAGGATCATTGAAACCCCGCACTTCTGTTACCTGATCAACACACTCAGGAGGGATCTGACTGACCGCTGCTGGTCGAGAGGTGATCCAGAGGAGAGCAGAGGGAAGCAGATTCCCCTTGATGAGGTTCGTCAGCAGAACATCCACTGAGGTTTTCTCCTCTATTTCCACCAAGTTCTCATTGTTCTGGAAATCCAGAGAAAGTCGACATTCATCCAGACCATCAAAGATGAACATGACCTTGTAGCTCTTATAATGTCTTGGTTTTAAATCTTGTGTTTCTGGGAAGAAGCGCTGAAGAAGATTCACCAGACTGAGCTTTGTCTCCTTCATCAGATTCAGTTCTCTAAAAGGAAGTGGAAATATGAAGAGAACATCCTGATTTACTTCTCCTACAGTCCAGTCCAGAATGAACTTCTGCACAGAGACTGTTTTTCCAATTCCAGCAACTCCTTTAGTCAGTACAGTTTTGATGAGCCGGTTCTGTTCTGGTAAGGGTTTAAATATGTCGTTACATTTGATTGGTCTTTCCTCTGTTGGCCTTTTCCTGGATGCAGCTTCAATCTGCTTCACCTCATGTTCCTGATTGATGTCTCCACCTCCTCCCTCTGTGATGTAGAGCTCTGTGTAGATCTCATTCAGAAGTGCTGAGTTTCCATGGCCTGAGATTCCTTCATTAATTTTCTGATATTTTTCCCTCAGTTTGGATTTGAGCTTTTGTTGACATGCTGGGGCCAATTCTGATTACAGGGAAAGACAATAAGGAAAATGTAATCAGCTGTAATCAAGCATTAAAGACACTGTAGAACAACTCTGTGATACAGTAAATAAATAATTTCATAATAAAGATTGCAGTATGTTGTCTTTTATACTGCAATACATTTTTTATTCTCTTTGAAAATCAGCTCTAAAGAAATAAATTAGCACCAGGTTGATACCAATAGTAACTCTTACGGCTCTCTAGTGTATTGGCGAGGTCTGTCTGCTTCATGTTCCTCAGGATATGCAGTGTGATCTTCAGCACCCCCTCCTTTTGATCATCCTCCACTTCTCTCTCAGAGCATGCTGGGTAATCTGAACTCAGGAGTCTCTTGAATGTGTTCAGCTCGTTTTTCACTAGAGAGATAAACTTCTGCTGCAGCTTCTGATAAAGAACAAACATCACAGAATCACTAAAGCTGTTACAGTTCAGAGACAGATGATCTGAACAATCTGAACATCAGAAAGAGATCAATCTGAGGAGGGGAGGAGTTATAGATGCTCTGGTCTTAATATTAACAATATTACAGTTAAGATAGACCAATTACGAATGTTCACCTTAAAGTGAAAATAAACTGAAAAATAAAAGAAATCAGGGAGATCCCAGTTGTATATACGGTTTAGGACTAACCTCGAATATTTGTTCCAGTTTTTCCCTGTTTATTATTTTCTTCTTCTTTCTGTGGACAAATAGAAAATCCACACTGTAATCTACAGGAATAAATAAGCTGATATAGCAGCTCACATCTACACATACAACTGATATTTATTATAACAACTACAATAATAACAAAAGCATGAATTCTCATTTTATTCCTGGATGCATCTTAGAAACAACACAAGATAAATCAAATAAAGAATACCAGACAGTAACTGATCAAATATATGAAGTTCATTTCCTAAAGGAAATGCAGAATGATGTCACAGAATACATGGTTTCATCTGATTTATAGGGTGTTGCTATAATATAGTTGTTGGTTGTAGGGCTGAACGATTTTGGAAAATAATCTAATTGCAATTTTTTATCTATAAATTGCGATTGCGATTTAAAATGCGATTTTTTAATGTTTCAACAAACAGAAGCAATAAATCAATTTGTTTAATAATAAACAATGTCAGATTTATTTAAAGCACAGATAACAATAAAGCAAACAAATATATCGTCGCTGTCCAATGAAAAACACTTATCTCCAAAACACCAACTTTACAGGAGAGAGAAAAAACCTTGTAAATTTTCAATGGAAGTCGATGTAAAAAGAGTTTGTTTCAGGTCATTTTGAAGAGTTTCTATTGGTCCGTTCATCAAGAAATTTTGCAACAGTGTAAGGGACAATTTGTCTGTTCAAATTATGTAATAAACTAAAAATCGACAAAAATGGAGATAAGTGTTTTTCATAGGACAGCGACGATATGCTTTTCCTTTTCACCATTTGTTTTTTTTTTAATAGAAAAATAAATATATAAATAGCTTTTCCTTTTCACCATTTTTTTATAGAAAAAATAGATATAAAAAATTAAGAAGATTAAGAGAAGATTTTGTGTTTCTACGTGCAGCGCAGATTTATACATAATAAACAGAGTCACGCGGCTGTGAGCGGTGAATACAGCGCAGACGGCGCGAGCATGGAGACAGTGTTTGTTCACAGCTGTGGTAATTAACGTTATCCACCTCCTCTAGCTGGTCTCGGTTCGGTTCTTTTGATCCGCACCCGAGTGCGATTACTGTTTTCACACCTGCTCAATCGAACCGCACTAAAGTTACAAACGGACCAGAGTTCGATTTAACCAGACCAAACAGTGCTGGTGTGAAAGTGCGCTGTGTTGACTTCACTTCTCCACCTCCCTGCCTCCTGCTCGGGTTTGCTCCGCTCGTCCTCGGCTCGGCTCGCTCCCAAGTCACGTGACCAGTCAAATCGCAGCCTGTGCGGTTAGAGAATCTCATTTTAAAATATCGCGAGATAATCGCAAATGCAATTAATCGTTCAGCCCTAGTTGGTTGCTAAGGTGTTGCTATACTGCAGCTGTTGGTTAAGCTGTTCCTAGAATGCTGATAGGCTGTTCCTAGATGTTGCTATGTTATAGTTGTTTGTTGATGAGGCGTTGCTGTGAGCTCCAAGTGTTTACTGGATTTTGTAAAAGATGAATGTTGTAAAGAATGAATGAGTGAATGGCTTAAGGAAGACAGCCTACAGAAAAATAAATGTGATCATATGAGGACCCAGCTGGGACTTAATCGACTTCAATGTTGAAATGTGGTTAAAATATGGTTGAAGTAATGTCTGTTGTTGTTTCAATGTTGAAACAACTTTGAAACAACATGTATCAAATGTTAAAAAGTTGAGCAAACTTTAACATTTTAACGTTGAATCAACATAATGTCCTCAACCTTCTGCCTTTTGAATCAGCATTTTACATTTAATTACCATACAATTAAAAAAAAACAGTTGGATGGAGGGATGAAAAAGTGGATTTACTTCTAATTTGCAGTAACTGCTTTTTAATTGGGCACCAATTCTTCACCATATCTGGGGAAAGGCTCATGTTCTATTAGTTTTACTGTTAGGTATTTAAAATTAAATGTTGAATCAGATTGGTAGTGGTGAATAACATTCTTTATACTCAGATTTACTGCAGTGATGTAAGTTTATTTTTAACACTCTGTTAACCATAGGATTTTCTACTTTTAGTGAGCTATGGTTTATTAAAGGTTGAACGTATGACGTTGAAACAACGTTGCTATATCAACATTGATTCCCTTTTCAAAATCAACACCAACGCTGATTCAACCATAACATTAAATTCACTACAAAAAACAACAGATAAAATTATTTTTAGCAAATTTGAATTTGGTGCTGCAACACGTTGTAAAGAAGTTGTACAGGATGATGTTTATCTCTGTGTTTCATCATCTTTTTTATTTAACACTCAATAAGCGTTTAGGAACTGAGGACACTGATAGCTGAACTTTGTAGGTGGAATTCTTTCTCATTCTTTCTTGATGTAGATCTTCAGCTGATCTACAGTCCGGGTCTCCGGCGTCGTATTTTGAGCTTCATGACGCTCCACAGGTTTTCAGTGAATCCCAGAAAAAACGCTCTTATTTAGCTTTTAAAAGGCCATTTAAATGCTTAGTTATGGTTGTTTTGCTGTTTTCCTCGGGTTTTGAGTGCTCAGCTGACTCTAAAGCGCTGACTCAGCTCTCGGTCGGTCCGGGTCTCTGTGGTGAGACAGCGTGCGGGTGGGGGCGGGGCTTTTAGAAAACTGAAACAATGGACTGTAACATTTTTCCAATATCGTGCAGCCCTAGCCCCGTCTCAACTTCTTTGGAACGTGTTGCAGCATCAAATTCAAAATGAGTGAATATTTGCAAAAAACAATAAAGTTTATCAGTCTGAACATTGTCTTTTTAGTGTATTCAGTTAAATATAGGTTGAAAAGGATTTTCTAATAATTGAATTCTGTTTATATTTACATTTTACACAAAATCAAAGCATAAATTGATTGGAATTGGGGTTGTAAGAAAAAGTATACAAAGCAGAAAACAATATAGATATATAGTAATTTAGTGTATTTAAAAAACTAAACATCAATCTCAGAACACAGATCACCTTACTGTCTCTATAGACCGTTTCAATGAGGAAAACAATAATAAAGCTCCTGCACATGTCTGTTCCTTCCACACTTCCGGTGGCGCTATTTTCAACTATACAGCTGTCAGAATGAGAGCGCATATTTCACAAATCTCCCAAAAACAGAGCAAACATACGATCAGAAATTAGTAAAAAGTGATCAGACCTCTTTTCCTGATCCTTTTGATAAGGATTTAAGAGGGAAGTTCTTTCCTCTGATTTAAAACGCTTGATAGAGGTGATCTATCCAGATCTGATCACTACCTTGTTGAAACGGAGGCAGTGAAAGAGCATTTAATTCATTTCTCAGTGTAAAAGTTGTGAATATTTGTTCCTGTAGTAGAGAAGCATCACTATGGTGAGGTTGTAGCAAGTCAAACGATATCCAGCACGAACTCTGCATGATTTATAGATCAGAAGGAGGGAGGAGTTGTGAGCGGACGCTGTAACTGCAGGCAGGTCAGCAGAGTGAAAAACCAAAGCAGGCGTGTTTACTATGGAGGACCAAAAATGACATAAGTATAAATAAATAAATAGTTAAATAAATACATGAATAAATAAATAAATGTTGACATAAATAAATGCGCATATAAATGAATAAATACACTTATAAATAAGAACTGTATTTATTAATTAATTTATTTACCTATACAATTATTTGTGCATGTATTTATTTATTTATTCACGTATATGTGCATTTATTTATATATTTATTAATTTCAACATTACTTTATTTATTCATTAATTTATTTATATCTTTCTACAGTTATATGTGTATTTATTTATACTTATGTAATGTTTGGTCCTCCATAGTTTACTGGTTTAAAGAACAATTTGACCTGATTTTCAGTGTTTGTGACTCTCAGATTAGGTGAAGTTTGAATTCATGTTAAATTAAAAAGTTTCGTCCACTGTTTTAAACGCTGTTTACCGCTGAACGGAAGTGTTCTAGGAACAGCGACGTCACTTCCTGTGCTCGTGAATATTCCTCTGAAACGGTCTATATACAGATATATGTGTAATTCTCCCCCCTGTAGCTGATCCTGTAGTTTAGAGCAGCGATTAAATAAATACATTGTTTTTTTTAAGCGTAAAATAATTAACGCTCCTCTGATTTTGTTCTCGTATTTTATATTGGAAAAAAGAGACAGAGAGACGCGTGCAGCATTCTTGCTGCCATGGTAACCACCATTCGTTTGCCGGTGTTGTGCCGTATTTAGCACCCCCCCTCTCGAGAGCGCGCACTCACCTTTCTCTTGACTTTAACTTTACTTAGAAATACGTGGAAAAATGGAAATACCCAAGATGCTGTTCATGGTGGGGGTGGGGATTTCTTCACAGCTGTTGGAACATGCCCAACTGTCTCACTGACTTCCACAAAATACAGGTTAGATAAAAGCCTCTTGTTTTGTAGTTTTATTTAATTTATTGTATTTCCCTTTATACCTGCAGTCAGCACGGTCCTTCTCAGTTTCTCACTAATGTTCTCTGAATACAGAGATATGCTGACAAGTAAAATAGCAAATGATATTTAATTTTACTGTAGTAACTTTTATACATGTAGTTGCTCTTAAATTCACTTTGCATGCATATGTATGTGTAAATGTGTTTTTGAGGGTATTTTTCAAAAATAAATTTGTTTGGTTTATATTCTATAAAAAGTGGGTTGTGATTTAATGACCCTGAGAAAATTTGAATCTCTGAGGCTTTGATGTTTCACTCACTGTGGGTCAGAGGTCACAGCTTCATCACTGAAGTTATGAGGAGTATCCATGGACTGATCACTCTTCATAGACACTCCACTGGGTTCTGGAGAAGCTCCTCTCTGGGTTTCAGTTCTGTTAACATTAAACACAGTGAAACTCCAACACACAGCACATCTTTAATAAAGATCAGGAACTGAAGAGCTTCACTCTCAGAACAGAACAGTAGTTTAGTGCAGTGATGTACCGAGACCCAGAGCTTCCTCCTCCACTGCTGAACCTTAGAGGAGGATCCATGGACCAATCACTCTTCATAGACACTCCACTGGGGGCTGGAGATGCTCCTCTCTTCTTCCTGTAAACAGATCTTCATGATGATCCATGATGAGAGTAAAGTGTGGAGTAAACTCATTCACAGGTTCCACACTAACTTTTTCATAACTGTTCCAGAAGCTTCCCAAAGCTTTCTGAAAATCCCTCGTCCAATAAACACACATCATTTTATTCTTTATCAAAACTGCTGCACAAATCTGTAACTTCATAAAGTCATCCTCCATCATGTCTGGATTATATTGAGGATGTGTTTTATATGTATTTATGACCAGCCATCCCATTAATTCTAATTATTACAGTATTATTACTTGAAACAATAATAATGAATAATATTACAGGTGCTCTTCAAGATTTCAGTGGTTTTATTTGGTAATGCTTAGATTTGTTTTATTTCTGGTCTGTTTACAACCAAATATTTTCAACAAATTCCTGCAGTAATATCATTTTAAATGAAACATGATTAATAATATAATATGTAAAGTTGTTTCCTCTGATTTTCTTCTTTAATAAGACTTTAAATTGTGATCTATACATGAGGTAATGTTTAAATATAGTGGATTTAACCTGAAAACAGATGTATTATATGTTCAGTAAAAGAAAGGTCAGTATTGTCAGAATGTTACACTGTTCTACAGGTAGGTGTTTGTGTTTGTGGTGTAAATGTGTTGATTAGAGCTGGATAAATGATGTTTATTGAGAGTCACTCCTGATACGAACACTGTAGTTCAATGGACATACGCATCTCCAGAACTACAATCCCCAGCATGCACCTGACAACATCACGTGTTCAGAACCAGCCAATCGCTGCACTTTCTCACGCTCCTCATCTCCGGAATTTTAGAACTGAGTTCAGCTGTTAGTAATTTGTATGTGTATATAAACCCATTTGTTGGTATTATTTTTCTTTAAGTATTTCACTGTTGATCCAGCGACAGACTGAGCGTTTTCTTTCTGATTGTATTTCTGTAAATGTATCTTTTTTTCTTGTGTTGAACTTCGTCTCTTTTGCTCTGTTTTTACTGTGTTTTCTGGTGGTTTGGACTGTATTTCTGGATCAGGATTTCTCTTTTATTAGAGTTTATGTCTCTGATGTATGGGTTTATTCTTACTCTGGTTTTGAACACTGCTTGTATTACGACTACACGTTTTTTCCTTTAGTATTAAAGCCTCATCTACTTTTTACCACACTGATCTGAGTTCAGTCTGTAGAGTTACAAAAACTCTTGTGTTTATTTTCCATGTTCAGTTTCTCTGCAGTAAAAGCGAGCGCAGCTTTCTCCTCCAGCTCCGCTGTGCACACGGCTACCGTAATACACGGTTTATACTCTCACTAAAACTTTCACACAGATTCATCTTTCTTTTCTCCAGCAAATATGTTACTTTTATATTGTTTACATCTGTTAACATGCTTGACATATTTTTATTTTATATATATATCGTTATTAAGATCACTATCATTATAATTATTTTACACAAGCCTGATATTCTGGTGATCCCCTCTATGTGCAGATTATTAAATTAGTTCATTTTAATGAATTCACCTGAATTATTAATATTTATATAATTATTTACCATATACTTTTTTATAAAGAATGAACTGATCCGTAGGGACTGAAAGTTCTGATTAAACTAAATATTAATTATATTTATAATAACTGAGATAAAGATAACTGATGGAGAGGAATATTATTTGAACTATGTCAGGATTTCTGTATTAATCTGCAGGTGAGAGATTTTGTTTTTGCTAGTTTGTTAAATGATTTTCTATGTTTAAAAGCAGCACAGGGTTCTGACTCTGGTCCAGGAGAACCTCGGTTCTGTGTATTTAAATCAGTAAAATTTGTGGAACACAGGTCCAGGATCAGAGCTGCAACCATTAAAATATAAAAACTACTTTACTAATAAAATCTATCAGTTAATTTACTCACTTTAGGACAGAGGCTCCTCCTCCACTGCTGGAGTTCTGAGGATCCATCATTTACTCTTCTTCATTCACACACAGCTGGAACCCCTGAGAACAGATCAGCCATTACAATAAAACCACTATTCTTACAATAATAACATTATTATCAGAACTGCATTAAACAATTCCTGATAAACAAACAAAACCAACAAAAACAGGGAACATTTAATAACAGTGTGATTTAACCTCATTACAGATTAACTTAGATTACAGACATTTACTGATTTTATAATTACTATAATTTAATTATTACTAGTAATATAAAATAATAAAAACATTATTTAAGTATAATATAAAACAGCAGGATTAAAAACTCTAACACTAATTATTTATATTAATAATTATTAAAATATTACTATTAATAGTATTAAATAAATGTTATTTAAGTATAATATAAAACAGCAGGATTAAAAACTCTAACACACCACGTGATCTTGAGCTCCGTTGCTCCCCCTGCTGGTTGAACAGCGCTACTGCATATAAACACGCCTTTATAGCAGCTCCGTGTTTTTATCTCCCCAACAGATCAAAGCCCACATTAAGCAGTAATGCGCTTTAAACAGCATAAACTACACTGTGATCAATAAATATCGATCTATATCTGCGCATTTCTCTTCAGTTTACAGCATTATTGATCTGTTACAGCTGATTGTTCTCCAGCCGGTCTGATCTAGACCAGGTCCAGGTCTGATCCAGGCCCGGTTCAGATCTCCATGCTGATCCTGGTTCTTCCAGTGGAATCGGACACTGAGCTGAGCTTAAAGAACCGGTTCTGGATCTGAGGAACCTTTAGAACCGGTTCTGACTTTAAGCTACACGGTTCTGTTCTACATTCTCTTCAGTTCTGAACTTACCGAGTGAATCCGGACTTCTGTTCTCTTCTAATGGAGGAAACTGAACTTACTTTCACTTCCTCCTTCACTGCGTCACATCCCGCCTGCTCTCTCAGCCCCGCCCCTATTCATGCGTCACACACTGCTCTCTCTTAACCCCGCCCCCTCCTTCACGCTTTTTATTTTTAATGAATTGTATGACAAACTGTTAAAAATTAATGCAATTTACAAAACTCCAACAGTCACTATCCTGTAAAACATATATCACCAGTTATGATCAAATATAAAAAAAGTTAAAAAGAACAATAAAAGTTTAAAAAAGGCTTCTTTATTTTTTTCATGTGTTAAAACTTCCAACATAACTTTACATTAGAAATGTAGAATTATGTTTATTTTTATATTCTAACACTTATAATATATATTATACTTAGAGCTAAAATAGTACATTTTAATTTACTCTTAAAAAAACACATTTCTTTGTGAATATACATTTTGAAATAAAATAATAAAGAACAGAAACATCAAGAGATCCGTTTTTTTTATTCAGAATAACTAATTATTTCTTTGAGGTCACAACTGTAAATGGAATTATTATGAGAGAAAGAATAAAAACTGAATTCTTTCTGGAAGTTGGAGAACACGTTAAAGTTAAAGAAAAGCAGAGTTTCATTACTGTTTCCACTAAAGGTAAAAATACATTTTTAGAAATACGTTATGGAGAATCTTAAGCCCCTCCTTCTCTCAGAGCCAATAGAAATAGAGCACATCACGCCCCTCCTGGGGGAAAACATTCTGATCAGTTTTAATAGAAGCGAACGAGAAATTGGAGGTCAGCGGGTCTTCAAACTGCTTTAATATAAAAAGAAAATAGCAGCTTATTTTCATATCCTTCCTCCTGAATAAAGGATCAGATATTTATATAATCTAAATATGATTGGACTCCCTCAGTGTCCGATTTCTGCTACAAAATCAGTGTGGAATAATGAGCTAGAGAGTGAAGAGCCAGAATCACTTATTTACACTGGTACCATCATTACCTCACCCAGATACCAGACAGAATAAACCAGTTACCTAATGTTTAGTAACACTAGACAGATGGTCATAATGTTTTAGCTTAATTTTATAAGCGCATTTATATAAGATGTAGTTCATCCCAAGGACACTAGATGGAGACAGTGCACCTTTCTCTATTTTACATAGAAGAGTTTACAAATCTATAATTCTTATTATTTCAGCGTTATTATCACACTGTGTAAAGTTGAAATAAATAGTTACATTATTTTTACTGATTGATACAAAAGGTAAAATTTACACTATTCTTAATTTCTATTAAACATCTACCAAAAGTAGATTATATCTCAATACAAAAAGTGTGTTAATTGTGCAGAAAGTTTATTATTATGGTAAAGTTTAAAATATATAATATATGCATTTTATAAATATAAGTATATAGTTGAGGTACTGATCTTACTCTGGGAAACTCTTGTTCTAATCGAAGCTCAGTCTGAACTCAGTTTTATCAGTTAAAGCACAGCTGATAGATGATATAGAAAAAGAAAATCATAATTAAATAATTAAAATGTGAATTAAATGTGTTTCAGTTGATCTGATCGTGGTTTAATTTGATAGTAGATCCAGTTTAGTGGGAGTTTAGTTGTGGGTCAGGTGAACTGGTGGTTGTGTTACCAGAGTAAACAGGGTTAATTTAACACACAGCTGCTGCACTATGTTCACTATATGAAGTATCAGGCTGCTGGATTACAGTGAATAAAATACTTTTATTACACTTTATTAATCTCCTCAGATTTACTCTGATTTTCCTCTAAATATAATTTTTACATTAATGCTTTGATGTGTGATTTAATAATTGTACTATGTGAATATGAGACAACATTAATTCAGACTGATAGATTGAGGAAAATGCTGATAGTGGTACTAATAATATGGAAGAGTGCAGCTGTACTGGAGCATATAGCGAGTTATTACGTATTTTATTCAGAGAGATAATAACAGTTTTAATAAGATAAAGTCTAATAAAATATAGATCTGAACATTGTGATCACTAATATTCTCTTTATAAGCTCTGAAGGTGTTTTTGTGATTAATAGTAGAAAGACTTTCAACCAAGACTGGCTGATTAACTACATCTGTGGTTTTATTTATTTACTTTTGATAAATTATTTATTTACATTATCGTTTTAAGATTTATATATGTAACAAACACCACACTGATAGTGTAAATGTGAAAAAAATATATAACTTACTGTGGATGATGCGTTCATTCTTGATGTTAAATGCTGCAATCTGAGGGAGAAAACACATTTAACTAATCAATAACTCATAAAGACTCATAAATCAGTTTTATCTATTATACAGCACTAAAGCATAGTTATCTTCATCAACTTGAACAATATCATGGTATTAAATATAAGTATTTTTATGTCAATACCTGCATGTAATAGTTTAAATGAGATGATAATTATATCATTATTTATTATTAAAAATATCTGCCTATTATTTATGACTGAGACACAAAAGAATAATTTGATTAAAAGAAAAAGTCAGTGTTTAATGTTTGAGGTAAATTAAAGGATATTACAGTTTGGTTCTCTTTAAATATATCAGATTCTTACTCTCGCCCAAGAACTGACTGTTTACTCGCTGCCTAATATAACTATCCACCGCTCAACAGGAGTAAAGGTAATTTATTATTTAAAGTTATTCACATCACCTAACAGTGGTTTTAATGTTATGGCCGACTCTAATACAAATGTGTGTTATTTGTTGCACATAAAACAACACTTTCCTCAGCTGTATATTGCATTTTTCTAACATAAAACACAAATATTGAAATAACTACTTAATTCAGAGCATGAGCCATTTCAGTAACAGACTTACTGTAAATTACTGTATCAGTAAAATAAAACATACATAAACTGCAGATAAATAAATGATGGGAAGGAGCCTGTCCATGAAGAGAACCATCAATAACAGTGTTTACTGTTCACTGAAAACCAGCAGTAGAATAACAGTATTTTATTATTTAATTAGTTTAAACACTATTACATCAGAATTTACCATAAAATATAATCAGCAGGAAGGTTTAAGGAGTTTCCAGCGTAAACTCTCTGGAATCTCCGGCTGATGGAGGAGAAATATTAGTTTAAAAATCTGTTAAACTGGCTCTTAAACTGAGGTAAAATTGGAGGATAACTTACTGTACTGTACTTTACTGGGGTAAATTAATTAAAATAACAGATAGCAGTGAGAAGAACAGTGAGAATAGTGGTAATTAGTTTAATCTAAACACTTAAAACTCTTCTTATTCAGGTACAGCAGCTAATAAATGCTCTTTCTCCTCAGAAACTTCAGCAGCGTTTAGCTACAGCCAGTAATTTACCCGCTTCTGAACTTAAACTGCGCCTAAAACCAGCATTTAATTAGTCTAGATTAGTCTAAACTTCTTTAATCTCATCAACTTACCCATAAATTATTAGTGTTTCCTCCGTTTATTAAACAGTTTAAGAGAAACGGGGCTAATTCACTGCTAACTCTGTTAGCTGCTAACAGGCTAATGTGACAGGAATCTGACAGGAGAGCGTCTCGCGCCGAATCACAGCGCGCATAAAGAGCGCGTGAGGGCAGCGCTAATATAAACTACTGCTTTAAAATCACTGAAACTCACCTAAAATTACCCAGCAAACATGCCCACACTGGGCCAATGAGGGCCCAATGTGGGCCAACACATCGGCCCCGTATGGGCAGCCCACATCGGGCCATTGGGGATTTGCACATCGGTGCGGTATCGGCCCCACGCCATCGGCCCCATATGGGCAGCCCACATCGGGCCATTGGGGACTTGCACGTTGGTGCGGTATCGGCCCCACGCCATCGGCCCCATATGGGCAGCCCACATCGGGCCATTGGGGACTTGCACGTTGGTGCGGTATCGGCCCCACGCCATCGGCCCCATATGGGCAGCCCACATCGGGCCATTGGGGATTTGCACATCGGTGCGGTATCGGCCCCACGCCATCGGCCCCATATGGGCAGCCCAAATCGGACCATTGGGGATTTGCACGTCGGTGCAGTATCGCCCCATATGGGCAGCCCACTTAGGGCCAACGGAGATTTGCTCATCGGGACGGCACCAGCACCATGGCGTCGGCCCATTTCAGGCAGCCCACATTGGGCCAATGGAGATTTGCTCACCAGTATAGCGTGGGCCCCACGGCGTGGGCCCTTTTCAGGCAGCCCACATTTGGCCAGCGAAGATTTACTCCTCTATGCAAAATCAACACCAAAGCATTGGCCCATTGGGCCAACAGAGATTTGCAGAGCTCTAACACACACACACACACACACACACACACACTGACTCATGCCCTCAGTGGAAAACCAATTGTGGCCCCAAATTTTTAGAACTGTGCAATATTGAACAGAGAACACTTTTCAAGGAAGAAAATTTAAAGCTGTGCTATTGGCACTTTGACATTTTTTGCAACTGGCTGTTAAACAATTAAATAAATAACACAATTTAAAGTGTATAGTAAATTAATTAATTTATTACAAAGTATCATGTATGAAATATAAACAACACACAACATTATTTAAGTAAATTACTTAATAATAAATCCCAAATTTATATTTTAGCATGTAGATAAACATGTACTGCATAAATATCTCCATTTGCAAAAACAGTATTTATAATAAACAGTATGATATAAATATCAAACATAATACAAAATAACAAAGAATTATACAACTTAAATTAATATATATATATATATATATATATATATATATATATATATATATATATATATATATACATACATCAATAAAAACAGCAAATCATATTCTTGAATAAATACTTAAATGCACTAGACTGATGTAGTAGATGAATAATAAACTGATACTATTATTGCTACTGGAACAAAGCCTCTGGGGTGGGTTTCCCGAAAACGATCAACCTTAGCCAATAACGAACGAACTAACAAATGACGTGAGTAAAGAACGAGCCAGTTCTGCGAGTGTTTCCCAAAGAGCTTCGCAACGTGAAAATTAACAAAGGAGGTTAAAGAACATCTTTGTTGACTCCTCCCCCGAAACAGCGCGCTCAATCGATCCACAAATATCGATTATTATGCAGTATTTATTCAGTATTACACCCTAAAAATGTAAAAAAAAGTGTTGTAATCATCAACATTATACATATTTTGAAATTTAAATTACAAAAGGATGTACTTTGGCATTAATAAAATACTCCTAAAGATACATATGACTAAATAAATAAGTCATATGTTTATATATAAATGTTTAATAAACATTAAACTTTTTTAACTTTTTTAAAACTATTATTGTTAATATATATATATTATATTATTAGATATCGTACTAATATTATTAATAGTAATATTGATAATATTAATTTATTATTATTATAATTATTAATAATATAAAAATAATATAATAATACATATACGTATGTTCCGGTGTGTGTGTGTATATATATATATATATATATATATATATATATATATATATATACACACACACACACACACACACACACACACACTCTGTAAAGCTCCAGCTCATCCTAAATCACCATCTCAGTTGGGTTTAGGTCAGGGGATTGTAAAGGCCATGCACCTTTTTGTTAACTTTTGTTAATTCCATATGCGTCAATTAATTATTTTCATAGTTTTAATATTAATCGACAATGTAAAAAAAAAAAACATTAAACGAGACGTGTCAACTGACTGTTATTTATATATTTGCGAGCTGACACACCCCAGAGTTTGCCCAGATGAACGGCCACAATCTTGGTTAGAAGCATCTAAATAAAGAATAATATTAAATATTACCTGCACATTCACCGATACCCTTTACAGTACGTGTAGGTGTGATTAAAGACACCGCAGGCGTCCCCTGCACCGGACCTACAGTACCAGGGATTTTCCCAATAGCATGGAAATATATTGTATTGTGCTGTAATTCCCGGGCTGGTGGGAAGTGTATATAAGTGTGTATTCCACAGTAACAGCCTGATTACAGAATCCACGGACTTGGTGACTTTGCAGCTTTGCTTAGTGACAGACACGTCAAATAATATAATATAATATCATATCATATAATATAATATTAATTATTATAATAATTATATATAGATAATATAATTTATTATAATTAATAGTAACATAATATAATTGCTTCAACAAGGGAAATTATAATTTTTCTCCCTCAAAATTGGCGGTCCCTGGTGTTTAAGGTGCTGAACTGCAAGTAGAGATCCCTTAAAGAAGCTCTTAAGAATAACGACTGGGTGAGGGCACTCGTTAATCTGCGAGCGAGATTACGTAGTACTTTAGTTACGCACGGGTTTGGGAAACACTCTTTAATTAACGATCAATCTTAAGTACGAGTTAACTAAGTTCTTAGCGTTACGAAGCTTTCAGGAAACCCACCCCTGATCTCTATTATTAATTTTATTCCTCTTGCTTGTAGACTTGGAACCAAAATGTCATCCCAATCAAACCAGTAAAAAAAAATTCTAATTGAATATAACATTAGTTTTTGCATTAAGTTTTTTATCTCACAGCAATAATAATGAAGGAGAAAATAGACACATGTATTTTACATAAATAGAACAGATATAGTTAATCATAATATCAAAAATGAATATTGTTTATGCATTAATATAGCATAGATCATAAATTAACTATTTTTTTGAAGAGACTGCATATGACGATGCTTCCGTCCACCTGAACGGTCCCGTGAATTCCAAAGCCAAACCTTTGCAACCTGCTCGATCTCTGCATCCTTTGGTGGTGGCATGATTGATCTTCTCACGGCCTCTTAAAATAATAATATAGAGATATGAGAATGCAGTCAGGTAAATACTACATCTGTTAGTGTCTTTTCATGTACAATGCTTAATTTTAGAGAAATTTGCAGACTGTATTTGATTACAGTGATTCTTATATAGTGATAGTTATTTGAATTTGAATTTCTTCAGGCTATTCATGGTGAAACATAAATAGCCTTTACAGTCACTGTGTGTGACTGGTAGTTACATTCTATAAACATGTGAGGTGGCCGATATCAGGATATCAGGTTCACAAAAATACCAAAACTTTTTAAAATGATATCTTTCCCTTAGCTTAACTGGCTATCTTTCCCTTAGCTTAGCTGGATATCTTTCCCTTAGCTTAACTGGCTATATTTCCGTTAGCTTAGCTGGATATCTGTCCCTTAGCTTAACTGGCTATATTTCCGTTAGCTTAGCTGGCTAGCTTTCCGTTAGCTTAACTGGCTATCTTTCCCTTAGCTTAACTGGCTATCTTTCCCTTAGCTTAGCTGGATATCTTTCCCTTAGCTTAAGTGGCTATCTTTCCCTTAGCTTAGCTGGATATCTTTCCCTTAGCTTAACTGGCTATATTTCCGTTAGCTTAGCTGGATATCTTTCCCTTAGCTTAACTGGCTATATTTCCGTTAGCTTAGCTGGATATCTTTCCCTTAGCTTAACTGGCTATATTTCCGTTAGCTTAGCTGGCTATCTTTCCGTTAGCTTAACTGGCTATCTTTCCCTTAGCTTAACTGGCTATCTTTCCCTTAGCTTAGCTGGATATCTTTCCCTTAGCTTAAGTGGCTATCTTTCCCTTAGCTTAGCTGGATATCTTTCCCTTAGCTTAAGTGGATATCTTTCCATTTTCCATTTCCCTTAATATTTCCCTTAGCAAGCCATTGTTCCCTTAGCTGGTTATTGTTGACATACTTGGATATAAAGTTAACTTACTTAACAGCAGTCTTTCTCCAAGAGCCGAGATAAGCTGCCAACTTGGGAGCCCATTGTGTTATTTAAATGTGAGGTAAATTCTCATTCTAACTTAGCACAATGCTAACTTCGACATAGCTACCCTTATAATGCTACAATAACCTGAGAGTGGTAACTGCATTAGCACCACATTAGCATACATTAGCAAAAAATAGAAAAGCGGATAGTAGAACAGAAATTATAACTTACCTTTTAGTCACTTTGACAGACCAAAGTCACTCACTGACTTTGCCTTTAAGCTTGATCGTTGCTCTGTGGTAAAGGCACGTGCAGGGAGGGGGGAGGGGGAGGGGGGGTGGTTTCGTCGGTCACATGATCCACATTGACATGCCCTCACTGCCCTGTCGCGCCCACACGAATACACACAAATTAAATATCACATGCAAAAATAAAAAAAATATGTAACTTTTATAACCTTGCTTGCTGGCTTACACAAAGTGTATAGTCAAGCACAAATACATTTATAATTTAATATTTTTATTTATTTATTATCAGCACTACGAATAATAAAGGTGAGATTATGAATCAGCACCATGGAGCAAATTTGTAGCTATCCAAAATTTTTATTTTTTATAAATAAAAATGTATAGCTATACAGTATATGTCTTGAAAAATATGAGATGTTACTGGGTGTGTGTGTGTGTGTGTGTTTTATGTGCATCAGAGTTTATCAATGATATTGCAGGTGTTTCAAATTTTTGCTCCATGTGCACCCTTTTGACTTTGAGCACCTGCCCCTCCAAAGGTCTCTGCACAACTCTGCTGTGGTACCTTGATTTTTCTCCACTTTTGGTTTAGAAAATATTTCAGAGCTGATGCTACATTTCACACAGTGTTGCTCCTATCCACTAAGCTAGCTAATCTACCTAGCTCTCACAGACAAAAACAATAAAAAAATATTCAGATACCCTTCATATGAACTTGTTATGACACAAACTTTCAGATTGTAAAATATTGAATGGTAAATTTGGGCTGACCCAGAGTAACCTAGCATAGGATATGTGTGGGCATGCTCACATATGTGTGCGTGCTGCCCACATATAACCCACAATGCCTACAGTGTGTAAATGGTGCAGGCTGAATTTGGGCTGACCCACAGTGTCCCTGCATGACATTTGTGTGCACATGCCAAAGTGCAGGTTACAGACATATAACCCATACCGGCCCTTCAGGGTATGAAATGGTGCAGGCTGAATTTGGGCTGACCACACTGGCTCTGCATGGGAATTGTATGGGCATGCCAAACTGTGCTTTGCCCACATATATCCTACACTGGCCCTTCAGGATGTAAAATGGTGCAGGCTGAATTTGGGCTGACCCACACTGGCTCTGCATGGGATTTGTGTAGGCATGCTAAAGTGTTTTGCCCACATATATCCTACACTGGCCCTTCAGGGTGTGAAATGGTGCAGTGCACTGGCTCTGCATGGGATTTGTGTGGGCATGCCAGAGAGCGGGTTGCCCACATATATCCTACACTGGCCCTTCAGGATGTAAAATGGTGCAGGCTGAATTTGGGCTGACCCACACTGGCTCTGCATGGGATTTGTGTAGGCATGCTAAAGTGTTTTGCCCACATATATCCTACACTGGCCCTTCAGGGTGTGAAATGGTGCAGTGCACTGGCTCTGCATTGGATTTGTGTGGGCATGCTAAAGTGCACGTTGCCCACATATATCCTACACTGGCCCTTCAGGGTGTAAAATGGTGCAGGCTGAATTTGGGCTGACCCACACTGGCTCTGCATGGGATTTGTGTGGGCATGCCAGAGTGCGGGTTGCCCACATATAACCCACACTGGCCCTTCAGGGTGTGAAATAGTGCAGGCTGAATTTGGGCTGACCCACACTGGCTCTGCATGGGATTTGTGTGGGCATGCCAGAGTGCGGGTTGCCCACATATAACCCACACTGGCCCTTCAGGGTGTGAAATGGTGCAGGCTGAATGTGGGCTGACCCACAGTGGGCCTGCCTGGGATTTGTGTGGGCATGCCAGAGTGTGGGTTGCCCACATATAACCCACACTGGCCCTTCAGGGTGTGAAATGGTGCAGGCTGAATGTGGGCTGACCCACAGTGGGTCTGCCTGGGATTTGTGTGGGCATGCCAGAGTGTGGGTTGCACACATATAACCCACACTGGCCCTTCAGGGTGTGAAATGGTGCAGGCTGAATGTGGGCTGACCCACAGTGGGCCTGCCTGGGATTTGTGTGGGCATGCCAGAGTGCGGGTTGCCCACATATAACCCACACTGGCCCTTCAGGGTGTGAAATAGTGCAGGCTGAATTTGGGCTGACCCACAGTGGGCCTGCCTGGGATTTGTGTGGGCATGCCAGAGTGCGGGTTGCCCACATAAAACCCATGTTGGGCCTGTTTGGAATTTTAATGGGCTGGCCCCTGCCCACAGTGCCCACACTTAGCCCACGAAGGGCCGATGTGTAGCTTTTTGCTGGGTACCTAAAATCACCTGAAATAACCTGAACTCACCCAAATACTCACATAAAATCACCTGAACTCACCTGTCTCGCTGCTTCTAGAAACACCCAGGAGGAGTACTGATCTACAAACGCTGAAATAACCGAGTTATTAATGATCAAACTCGCTGATCCTTCCGCCGGGAAATGTAGTGCACTGATTTAAGTGCAATATTAAATCCAAAACCTGTAATCTGTGTGTTAGTGCCATAATTATACCCTTTAATTATTTAGCTAAAGGTTTACAAAATATGTTTTTATTAAATAGAAAAATAAATGATATTATTGTGGTGTCGATTAATGTTATATAAAAGAATCCAACACGAAAATGATCATATATAGCCATTAATAATGGACTTGTAATGCACTAAGACACGATTACAGGTTTTGGATTTTGTATTGCAACGAAAACATAAAAATATTAAGGATTTCAGAAGAAATGATAATATTATATACTATTTAATTTCATCTATTTGAGATGTATTTTTATTTTAAAAAAGACACGTAAAATAATGTTTAATTTATCCATATAAGCAAACTATGTCTATTATGATTTTGTTTTGTATATTTTAAAAGATAAATAAATTAATCAATTAAGTTTAAAAATTACTACTGATACTACTCACTACTACGAATATTAGCTTTAACAACAAACATATTACTACTAATGCACTAATATTAAACATGTTTAATAATTCTTTATTAATTGAATGAATGTAATCGTTTCTGATTCTGAGAGCTGATATGCCACAGATGACTAATTGGTCCAGCGGTCTAAAGCGCTGCCACTATTAGCAGGAGGTTGCAGGTTTGAACCCCAGCTCATGCAGCTTTGCCATCAAGCTGTCGGCGCTCAGAGGGAGCACAATTGGCCCTGCGCCTTCTGGGTGGGTACAGTAGATGGCGCTCTCTCCACCATCACTCCTAGGGTGATGTCTGCACCACAGGGTGTCTGTGAGCTGATGTATCGGAATTGAGTCGGTGCACTTTCCTCTGAGCGCGCTGGCTGCTCAGTGGCTTCAGCATGTGCTAGTCTTCACTCTCCTGGTGTGTTGGGGCATCACTAGTGATAGGGGGAGTAATTGGACATGTAATTTGGGGAGAAAATGCAAACATAAGAAATAAAATTATATAAAAAAAACAAATCATACACAGAAAATTCACTGTGACTACCTGATCACTCATACCAAATTCTCAAACACTAGAGGTCCCAAGCCTACGTTAGCCACAGACCTCCTCACAAATCTTCTTGCTGTAGTCAAACTTCTGATTAAACTTTTGGGACTTCAGTTTCACACTTTTCCTGCAAAACTGCCCCAAACTCCAGCCGAAATCCTCTGAGTTCATTCCTTTCCTTCTCATTCCAGACCAAGGAAATGGGAAATACTAGCAAAGTTACAGAAGATACAGCCAATCAGCTTCTGTTCCAATACTTTTTTTTATATTATAATAATCAGATCTTCTGTATGATTAGAGCAAGTTAACAAGTTGAGTAATATGGTTAATGTTTGAAAGTGAATATATATTTATATTTATATATGATTTAATGTATATTATTTTTGTAGGTATGTGACTATAAATATTTTACATTTAAAATTTTGTTCTAGGAATCAGGTCATAAAACATTTGAATAGATATATTATAGTTTGAACAGAGCTGTAGATGTAAAAACACAGTTTTTAAAGGATCTAGTTTTATATCCAACACTAATCCAGCACACATACTGTAGCTCCATTCAATAAATGAGATTAAAAACACACATTCACACACTGTCCTGTAGAGATGATCTCAGGATGTACTGAGAGACTTTATGAGTTAAAGTAAGAAACTGATAAAGTGCTGTAAGGAACTTTACACAGACTTTTGGGTTTAATATATTCACTCTTTTTATTGTTTTATTTTTGCCACATCTTTTTCCTTTCTGACCTGTTCCTGCTGTAACACTAGCTATATGTTTCCCACTGTGGGATTAAACAGATGATCTGATATTACAGTTTTTTTACAACTGTTTACACACATTTTCCAAGCTCTGTGTCTATTTTTCAAAACTCTACACACAAAACACACAATTGCTCACACAAAATGCCTCAAATCTCCAGCAAAATGACACACAACATTCAAAATGTCATCAACACATCTCAAAAGCAAGCACTGACTTCACACTGCCAACACCTTTATCATAATATGACATTTTGGATTCATGGTGTGCACACTGTTGATCAAAACCTAAAGCTCGTCTTTCATTCAGGGATTCTGTGTTTATTTCCATACAAAAGTGCAGAGAGAAGGTGAAATACTCACAACACACACAAACAGTTTTCAAACCCAAAATATTTATTTTTTCCAAATCAATGTTCGGATTAAGGCTGTCACCGTGAAACGACCTGCAGTCCAGCCTCTCTCATGGTCAACCCATGATTGATCACATGATCAACCAATGTAACCCTAATCTCATCTGAGACAGCTCTCCTTGCTTCCCTTCTTTGCCTTTGTCCTCTTCCCTGTCCAACTCGTCCTCTTCCTCCCCTTCCAACTCCTCCTCCTCGAACCCGAACTCCTCGTGGACGTCCTCTGCCTCTACCAACTCTCCCGGCTCTCACTTTGTTTCATTCATGGTTCAAAACAGACATCTTGACATTTGACCTGTTTATAGACCTATGCTTAGCCAATGATTCGTTGGTGTTCAATACAGTAATGAGTGTTTACACATGTGAGGGGTGGGAGTGAAGCCCTGGTGATTTAGTGTGGCATTTTGATAGGTTGTGTTTGAAAGATGAAATCAAGTAACTTCCTGTTTGATCTTTGTGTGTTAGGTAGAAACTTGTGTGTAGAGTTTTGCAAAATGTGTGTTTGGAAATTGAAAACTGAGTCAGACACTGAGAATTAGTGTTTGGTTTTGCAGATTTGGTGTGGGGTTATGGTGTTTGAAGGGCATGTTTAGAGAATTGTGTGACAAGTAAAGATTTAGTGTGTAAACAGTTGAAAAAAGCTGTAATGAGTGAGTTAATCTGTATCAGTAACTTTAGCTTTACAGATCAGCAGTGGAGTCTTTTAGTGCACTGCCGAGTTAAACACACTATCAGCTCATGAAATAACATCAGTATTAAAACGCTGATCTCTGCATGGAGATCTGTGAGACTCTGCAGAAGCTGAAAGATTTGTGGTGTTTTTACCGGAGATGGAGTCGCTCCACACGGTTTACACGTTATCTTGTTTTTCGACGTCAGAGGAGAAATATATCACCTCTCTCCTCTCTCTCTCTCTCCTCTCTCTCTCTCTCTCTCTCTCTCTCTCTGCTGAACACTGTGGAGTTAACTTCCAGTCGAGCTCCGTAAGTAACGACAGGTTAATTCCCGGGTTTTGTATTTAACCGCACTGCGCTGCTGCAGGAGAGAGGGGTACTGATTGGATGACTACCCCGCTTGTCCCGCCTCTCGACCTTCGCTAAAGTAAGCAGTGATTGGATCTCCTCCTTACTTGTCACTACCTTTTTACAGAACTAAATCAGTTCTGATTGGATTTCGTCCCTGACAAACATTTTTGTCTCGTTTTTATTTTTTTAATACTGTTTTTATTTAGTTATCGTCTCGTTTTTGTCTTGAAAAAAAGCTTAGTTGACGAAGACTATGACGAAAATTATTCCTCAACGAAATGAACACTGATTCTAAAGCAGTGATTGGTTGATCTCCTCTGATTTACTCTCTTAGATCTCTGAGATCATCACCCCACAATTTGCTGGCTGGATCTCAGACTCTTCTTTATTCTAAAGGGGAACTCTGGTGTGAAATGAAATTATAAAGCGCTTTTAGCCAAAGCTCCCAACAGGCCACAATGCTAGGAGCATAAAGTTACCTGTGGAAAGAAATCACTATTTTTACACCATTAATAAGCCTAAAGCTGTTTCACACTTCATGAGTAGAATTCAGAGAGCCCTGATGTTTAAAAAAATAGGCACAGAGAAATTTTAAAGTGATCAGAAAGTTTACTAACTGTGATTTTTAGTGTTGATAATGCTGAGTTCCCTTTCACTCATAGGGTCTCGCATCACTAATCTACTCATCAATGATGTTCATAAACATCAGGACCTCAGATCATCTAAGAGCTGTGTGGAAGGAAGAACCTGGATTAGAACTTTCAGAAGAAGAGTGGAATCATGCACTGTGAAAAGGTCCATCACTGTTTACATTTCAGTAGAAACAGAACAGCTTACTTTTATCTAAGTGTTGATAATCTTGTAATAGGTGTTGTTATAAAGCTCTATGAAATTAGAACATGTATGTTTGGAAAGTCCTGTGTTTATCCCTGTATTCAGTCATTTTATTTACTTTTTATTATTTCTTCTTCTTGATGTAATTGTGTAAAATTCATGCATTGTATTGTTGCATGTATTTGTAAAATCAGACCTGAAAATGTATAAATCAAGTAAAAAAAAAAGACTCAGGACTCAAATACTGCAACTCAAATACTTTATTAAATACGTAGGGGTACAGTGGGTTCTCTAAACGGGCAGATTCAACACCAGTAAACAGCAGCCAGAGAAAATCAACATACCATAAACGATATATATATATATATATATATATATATATATATATATATATATATATATATATATATATATATGGTACATATTACAATATATATATATATATATATATATATATATATATATATTAGGGGTGTCACGATTTCGATGTTTCATCGAAATCGATGGAAATTATGTCATGGTCTCGAGCCTCGAAGTGAAAAAGAGGATGGACGATCCCTCCCTCTAAGCTACGCTAATGGTGCAGCACACTGTAGCCAACGCCGCGGACATTGTGACTGATAAAGGGATTTATGTATCGGGTGGTTAGGTGGGCGGACTGTATAGGTGTTGGTAGATGGTATGGTGTCTTCCTGGTGCGTCGGTAAGAATGCAGAAGAGTCGAGAATGAAGTTTAAGGCAGTTTAATGAAATTGAAGACAGCACAGTAATACACAAGGGTCAAATTTGGCTTTACAGATGATCGCAAATACGTGTGTGTGGATGTGTGTATGTGTGTGTGTGTGTGTTTATGTGTGTGTGTGTGTGTGTGGTCTAAGAAAGGAAGGAAGCAAAAATATACAAACTCTGTGTAAATAAACAAACTCTGAAATAAATACATCCAGGCTGGTTATTTAAGGCACAATAAGCTTCCATTGGAAATCTATAAGGCTGCTATATGCTGGGGAAACACTGCCAACTGGTGGCAAACATATGGTCATTACACATAATACTGGCGCCCATTAAACAGCTATTCCAGGCGTGAAAACCTCCACATTAAAACACACGATGGTATTTAGGCTATACTAACACAAATGACAGCTATTAGCACTTTAAAAAGAACAATTAAGGCTTAATGAACTGAAAATAAGGCTCTACAGATTACAAACACAGTCGCAGGAATATTCTACAAGGCTCTACATTACTTTCAGTTTCACTTTCAGGCTAGCGAAATTACACTATCAAAATGGACTAAATTATCAAACATTTAAACATTAAAACAGGACAAATAATACTCACAAATCTTCAATGACGCCCACAAGGAACAAAATTTGACTTTAGAAGATAAATGAAATGACTCTTCACGGAGAAACGTGGAGCCAAACGTCCGTAGCACTCTGCCTGGGAGCAGCTCTCACTGACTGAACTGCCCCTCACTCAAGACACGTGAACACTGAACTTCCCGCGACATGTGAGGACGTAATGACGAGCTCAGAATCTTCAGCGCAGCCAATGGCCTTTCTAACAGTGACTGCTCAAAGAGCAGCTCTTTCTCCAGAGAATGTGAACATTCTCATCTTCTTAAAGAAAAACTTAAAATATATAAAAATAACAGCTGTTTTGTCTAGCCTCAAATATGTTAATAGTTTTGGTACCTTAAGGAGCATCTTTCTCTCAGATAAAGTTAATAATATATCTTTATTAAAGAAAAAGTCTTAAAGTCTTATTTAACTGTTATAGTAGGATAGAGTTCAGTTTGTTAAGGCTCTAATTGTTCTATTATTTTGTACATGACTGTTCCTGCATTTTTTTTATTATATATTTTGTTATGTTGCACATTGCTGTTTTAATAGTGCACACTGCTGCTACCAAAAAAAGCCACTAGATGGTATTACATATATATCTTAATTAAATTATTAAAATGTGACATTAGTGTCTAATGTGGTGTATTACAGATCACTTGTATCACTTTGCATCACTTATATCAAGCCCACCTTTTGAAATAAGATATTGTAAATTTGATGAATCAAACCAATGACTGACCATAGACTAATCTAAAACTGGCATAGGCCTCTCTGCTGTAAAAAAAAAAAAGAACAAAGAAAATCGAGAATCAAATCGAATCGTGATCCTAAAATCAGGAATAAAATGGAATCGAGGATTTAGAGAATTGTGATATATATATATATATATAGTACAATAATCACTAACAGTGTGCTGAATGATAAAGGAATAAGGACTTTTTGTGATTATATATATTTATTATTGAAAGAATGTAAAATACAGTTTATCATATACAGATAAAGAATAGATGAAACAAAGCGGTTAAAAAATTAAGAAGAGCAAAAGAGAAAAACAAAAAAACAAAAAGTGACGTTTAAAATTTAACCCACACCAATGGTGACATCACACACACACACACTATACACACTATACACACACACACACACACACACACAATACACAGAAACACACACACACACACACAGGGTTATTCTATTTTACACAGAGTCACTGAGGAGCCATAATAAACCCCAATCCCTGCATAGAGGGGCTGAGTAAAGGTGGTGTAGAATGTGTGTAAGTGTGTGAGAGTGTGTGAGTGTGTATCAGAGGAGACTCTGTAGAAGGACAGAGTGCCGGAGGGACAGTCCACATACACTCCTACTCTCCTACAGCCGGAGGGAGGAGTGGAGAGATCAGTTCTGTTATTATTGTGAAGAACAGAGTATCTGTAATCAGAGCAGATCAGATTCCAGGAGTTTATATTCTCTCCAAACCAACAGTCTAATCCTCCACCTTTCCTGCTGATGGTTTTATAACTCAGAGCTACATCAGCTCCTCCTCCTCCATCTCTCCACTCAGCCTCCCAGTAACAGCGTCCAGTTACACCAGTATCACCAGTATCACCAGTTACACCAGTATCACCAGTTACACCAGTAACACCAGTATCACCAGTTACACCAGTATCACCAGTTACACCAGTTACACCAGTATCACCAGTTACACCAGTTACTCTCTCTCTACTCAGAACCTGCCAGCACTTATCAAATCTCTCTGGATGATCAGGATACGACTGCAGCTCCTCTCTCCTCTCCACCCTCCTGTTCTCCTCACTCAGAGAGAGATCAGGGTTTACTGTGTTTAGATCCAGTGTGAAATCACAGCCGTCTGAAAACAAGAACACACACATTACACACACACTACACACATATTACACACACACACTACACACATTACACACACTACACACACATTACACACACATTACACACACACACATTACACACACACATTACACACTACACACACACTACACACACATTACACACACATTACACACACACTACACACACATTACACACACACTACACACACATTACACACACCACACACTACACACATTACACACACATTACACACACACTACACACACACTACACACACACTACACACATTACACACACTACACACACATTACACACACTACACACACACACATTACACACACTACACACACATTATACACACACACTACACATTACACACACACACTACACACACACTACACACACATTACACACACTACACACACATTACACACACTACACACACATTACACACACATTACACACACATTACACACTGCACACACACTACACACACATTACACACACTACACACACATTACACACACATTACACACACATTACACACTGCACACACACTACACACACATTACACACACACTACACACATTACACACACACACATACACACACTACACACTCACATACACACACTACACACACACTACAACACACACATTACACACACTACACACACATTATACACACTACACACACATTACACACACAACACACAAACTACACACATTAAACACACTACACACATTACACACACACTACACACACAATACACACACATTATATACACACAACACACAAACACACATTACACACACATATTACACACACATTACACACACACACTACACTCACACTACACATTACACATGCTACACACATTACACACACACTACACACACATTACACACACACTACACACAACACACAAACACACACTACACACATTACACACATACTACACACACTACAGACATCACACACAGACAACACACATTAAACACACACACATTACACACACAGTGTGTGTAATGTGAGTGTGTGTATGTGTGTAGTGTGTGTATGTGAGTGTATGTAGTGTGTGTAGTGTGTGTATGTGAGTGTGTAGTGTGTGTATGTGAGTGTGTAGTGTGTGTAGTGTGTGTGTAGTGTGTGTATGTGAGTGTGTTGTGTGTGCATGTGAGTGTGTAGTATGTGTGTAGTGTGTATGTGAGTGTGTAGTGTGTGTGTGTAGTGTGTGTAGAGTGTGTATGTGAGTGTGTGTAGTGTGTGTATGTGAGTGTGTAGTGTGTGTATGTGAGTGTGTACAGTGTGTATGTGAGTGTGTAGTGTGTGTAGTGTGTGTGTGTAGTGTGTGTGTGTGTGTGTGTGTGTGTGCAGTGTGTGTAGTGTGTGTATGTGAGTGTGTAGTGTGTGTATGTGACTGTGTAGTGTGTGTATGTGAGTGTGTAGTGTGTGTAGTGTGTGTGTAGTGTGTGTATGTGAGTGTGTAGTGTGTAGTGTGTGTATGTGAGTGTGTAGTGTGTGTAGTGTGTGTGTGTAGTGTGTGTAGTGTGTGTATGTGAGTGTGTAGTGTGTAGTGTGTGTAGTGTGTGTGGTGTGTGTGGTGTGTGTGGTGTGTATGTGAGTGTGTAGTGTGTGTATGTGAGTGTGTAGTGTGTGTAGAGTGTGTATGTGAGTGTGTAGTGTGTGTATGTGAGTGTGTAGTGTGTGTGTGTGTGTGTGTAGTGTGTGTATGTGAGTGTGTACAGTGTGTATGTGAGTGTGTAGTGTGTGTGTGTAGTGTGTGTGTGTGTGTGTAGTGTGTAGTGTGTGTAGAGTGTGTATGTGAGTGTGTAGAGTGTGTATGTGAGTGTACAGTGTGTATGTGAGTGTGTAGTGTGTGTGTGTAGTGTGTGTGTAGTGTGTGTGTAGTGTGTGTAGTGTGTGTGTAGTGTGTAGTGTGTGTAGTGTGTGTAGTGAGTGTAGTGTGTGTAGTGTGTGTGTGTAGTGTGTGTAGTGTGTGTAGT
Source organism: Astyanax mexicanus (assembly GCF_023375975.1). NCBI lineage: Eukaryota > Metazoa > Chordata > Actinopteri > Characiformes > Acestrorhamphidae > Astyanax > Astyanax mexicanus. The sequence continues at coordinate 133,510,678 of NC_064408.1, read as the reverse complement.
GTGTGTATGTGAGTGTGTAGAGTGTGTATGTGAGTGTACAGTGTGTATGTGAGTGTGTAGTGTGTGTGTGTGTGTGTGTAGTGTGTGTAGTGTGTGTGTAGTGTGTGTGTGTGTAGTGTGTGTGTGTAGTGTGTACTCTGTGTGTAGAGTGTGTATGTGAGTGTGTAGAGTGTGTAGTGTGTGTAGTGTGTGTATGTGAGTGTATGTGAGTGTGTAGTGTGTGTAGTGTGTGTATGTGAGTGTGTAGTGTGTGTGTGTAGTGTGTGTATGTGAGTGTGTAGTGTGTGTGTGTAGAGTGTGTATGTGAGTGTACAGTGTGTATGTGAGTGTGTAGTGTGTGTGTGTGTAGTGTGTGTGTAGTGTGTGTGTGTGTGTAGTGTGTGTAGTGTGTGTGTGTAGTGTGTAGTGTGTGTAGTGTGTGTAGTGTGTGTAGTGTGTGTGTAGTGTGTGTAGTGTGTGTATGTGAGTGTGTAGAGTGTGTATGTGAGTGTACAGTGTGTATGTGAGTGTGTAGTGTGTGTAGTGTGTGTAGTGTGTGTGTAGTGTGTGTGTGTGTGTAGTGTGTGTGTGTAGTGTGTACTCTGTGTGTAGAGTGTGTATGTGAGTGTGTAGAGTGTGTAGTGTGTGTAGTGTGTGTATGTGAGTGTATGTGAGTGTGTAGTGTGTGTATGTGAGTGTGTAGTGTGTGTAGTGTGTGTATGTGAGTGTGTAGTGTGTGTGTGTAGTGTGTGTATGTGAGTGTGTAGTGTGTGTGTGTAGTGTGTGTATGTGAGTGTGTAGTGTGTGTGTGTAGTGTGTGTATGTGAGTGTGTAGTGTGTGTGTGTAGAGTGTGTATGTGAGTGTACAGTGTGTATGTGAGTGTGTAGTGTGTGTGTGTGAGTGTGTGTGTAGTGTGTGTATGTGAGTGTGTAGTGTGTGTGTGTAGTGTGTGTATGTGAGTGTGTAGTGTGTGTATGTGAGTGTGTAGTGTGTGTATGTGAGTGTGTAGTGTGTGTATGTGAGTGTGTAGAGTGTGTAGTGTGTGTAGTGTGTGTATGTGAGTGTGTAGTGTGTGTAGTGTGTGTATGTGAGTGTGTAGTGTGTGTATGTGAGTGTGTAGTGTGTGTATGTGAGTGTGTAGAGTGTGTAGTGTGTGTAGTGTGTGTATGTGAGTGTGTAGTGTGTGTAGTGTGTGTATGTGAGTGTGTAGTGTGTGTAGTGTGTGTATGTGAGTGTGTAGTGTGTGTATGTGAGTGTGTAGTGTGTGTAGAGTGTGTATGTGAGTGTGTAGTGTGTGTATGTGAGTGTGTAGAGTGTGTATGTGAGTGTGTAGTGTGTGTATGTGAGTGTGTAGTGTGTGTATGTGAGTGTGTAGTGTGTGTAGAGTGTGTATGTGAGTGTGTAGTGTGTGTATGTGAGTGTGTAGAGTGTGTATGTGAGTGTGTAGTGTGTGTATGTGAGTGTGTAGTGTGTGTATGTGAGTGTGTAGTGTGTGTATGTGAGTGTGTAGTGTGTGTGTGTAGTGTGTGTATGTGAGTGTGTAGTGTGTGTGTGTAGTGTGTGTATGTGAGTGTGTAGTGTGTGTAGAGTGTGTATGTGAGTGTGTAGTGTGTGTATGTGAGTGTGTAGTGTGTGTATGTGAGTGTGTAGTGTGTGTATGTGAGTGTGTAGTGTGTGTGTCTGTTATAGAGGCCCTCGTCGTCTTACAGGTGAAGAAATTGGCTTTAACACTAAATTGAGACTAGAAGGGTAGAGGATACAATAGGTACACATTCTAAAAGCTGATTTTTAACCATGCCATAATAGATTTCTATAAAAATCTAGTCATAATGTTTACAATTAGATTACATTATCATGTAACCAGGAAAGTTATTTCCATCCTGATTAAAGTTCATGTGTACCTGCACAACACGTCTTTCATTGCAAAGCTCATCGAACTCACCGGACAGCTACTGCTAAGACTATGGCTGGTAAACAATCATCCTCCCTTAAAGAGAAAATAAACATTTACACATTTTTAACATAATACATTGCTTGGAAACAAATGTATACATATGAAATAAACAAAACAAATAAAAAAACTCTCTTTAATAAACAAAAAGAGAACTTTTATTGCCACCTGGCTACATAGGTGAAGGAATAGTCTCTGTAGTTGGATGAAGTTTCGTAGTTCAATGCTGCGGCTGCAGCGGTGCTAGGCTCACACTTCTAACCAGTTGTCAACGAAGGTTGGAGTCTGGTGGTCTTGTGGGGGATTATATTTCCCATTTATTTATCTGAGGCCATTTTGTGAGCAGCAGTTCTCCTGGGCAGAGCAGAGGTTGGCTGGAGAAAAGTTAATCTTGTGGTAAATAAGTCATCTTTCATTTATAATCTCTAATATAGGTATAAAACTGTCCCATAAAGTATACATAAACTGAGGATGACCATATTTTTTGTGAATTGATCATTATTTTCAAAGATGCATTTAGATTTAATGTGAGGCCATGATTTAATGTGTGCACACATGCTTTCAGCCATAGAATCTTTGGAGACAGATACAGTGTGTTAGTTTTAAACAGAAGATAGACTGTAACTCGAAATTCATGTGTATCTGTATTTTATTTTTATTTTATTATATTTTATTTCGAAGATTACCTTTAAGCAGGTGGTTGAGGGCTAAAGAGGCCTGGTGTGTTTGGGGAGTCTCTAAGGGATCTGAGATGTGAGTTTTGAATTTTATTTCAGAAATTTGTAAACTAAGTTGGATGTAATGGCTGTGTATTTAATTTCTAATGTCAATTTCTATCTCTGTATTTTTGTGTTTTACAGTCGTTCACCCACTGCCGTATATTTTTGATGTAAACTTTTATTTTTATTTCTTTATATTTTACTCTGCTCAGCTCTAAAGAAAAGCTAGAAAGGACGAGTTACTCATTACAACCTGAAAGTAACTTGCAAATAAAAGAACCCCAACATTTTACATTGTGTCCTGGATGTTTGTACACCTACAAACTCCAGCAAGTATCAACACTCCGATTATCACATCCATGCAGACACGTGACACCTCAGTCCACAAAACATCTTTTCCACCAAATCTACAAATAAGAAGATTGAAGTATTCTACAGCATTCCTACAGCACTACATTGGGGTGTAGAACTGAACATCATTGACACCCTCACAAGAGTGACAGTAAAACCAACAGACTACGCCCACTGATATGTAGCTTACACAGTGTGACATCACCTGCTTCCTCAAATTCCATCAAAGTCATGAGGATCTCTACTATCCCTATTCCATCCATTCCGGCTTCCTGGACTATGTGATCTTAGAGGAGTAACTTGTATTTAAATTGTCATTCTGGTCAGTTCATTTTTGTTTCCTTTACAGCACCACAATGGACTCAGGATTCAACCAACACTAATACTAAACAGTTCTATAGCTTAACTTTTAAATGTTTTGTCACATCATATACATAAATGTATTATACACTTAGCTATGTTTAGTGACAAGGTATATGTAGATTCTGTCGAAGTCCCAGAGGGGGACTGCAAATTGCTGCAAGATTCGAATCGATTTACTTTTGGTGGTCAACACTTAATATAATTTGAATTTGGATTAACAGCTCAAAAATAGATCTCTTACCATAACTGCAATTAGTTTAAATGATCACCACTCTCTCTAGATCTATTGACTGAGGATGCAACAGATTGACTATCTGATAAAGTACTTAGGTTAGATCTATCATACGCACTTGAATATGGAGACTACCCAGTGGCTCTTTTCCTTTCTGAGCAATTCACGAGTCCTTGACATTATTACCTATATAGTTTAGTTTATAATATAGTTTACCTATATTATTACCTATAGTTTATATATATATATATATATATATATATATATATATATATATATATATATATATATATATATATATATATATATATATATGTCTGCTTGCAATGTACCCGCCATACCCGCTAAAAAATGGCAAGTCCAGATGGGTGGCATAAAGAGGGCCATCACTAGCTTCTTTCATATAAAGGGACTAGGAGGTGGTTCTGTACTGTCAATTGAACAGGACTAGAAGTGTATGGGGTGTGATATATGTCGGATCTACCCATGGGAATCAGTTCCCCAGACTGAGTAAAGTTAACCGAATGTTGAAAGTTGACAACATGACTTATCTTGAAAGGTAAGAATTAATGGGTAAATTCTCTCTTAAATACTTAGGAGCTATTATGTTTTCAGATGGCGTCCTTTATCAAATAGTCACTGGTTCATCCTTGTAAGAAACCTATGACAGATTGTAAGGACTCAGCCACTAGTTACTAAGAAGGTAGATGCTTGTAGGGACGTATTATCTCATTTCAATCATCTAGTACTCTGATCATGATTGTAGCAAAACTGTGTATGTTAATTAATCTCTATAATGTTAGGTAATCTGGAGTGGTATAACTAGAAAGTTACTACAGGGGGAATGTTGGAATTTAAACATGTACAAAAATACACTAGTGTATGAAGATCTGCCAGAGACAAAGAATTCTTGGTGTACAGACACAGCTGTCACAAAGCAGCAGAGACGGCCGAGTGAGTAAACAAAGCTGACCTATGACCTAGGTGATCTAACTATGCAGAAACAACATGGTCAGTCCTTATAAGGAAAAAACCAAAAGGGTCTGTCCTAACGTAGAAGTAGAGTCAAAAGGTAAAGATAGATTTGTGCATTCAAATCACCAGGTATGTACGTACTATGCTGTACAAGATTGTAGAAATGTTCCTGTTTCAGTTCGTAACCGACGGTCAGGGGTTACGTGCTCACTGCAATAAAGCCTGCATCTCTTTGTTCCTGAAGTCTGCTTACTTTTTGTTTGGTAAAGACTAGTTTTTGATAAAGAAGGAAAACAAAAAAACAACAGTTTTCATGACCGTCTTTAAAATATCAGTGCAGACATGAACAATAAAACAAAAAATGTTAAAACTGATTATAGTAGGCCTATATCTTACTTAAAATGTATTTAAATAAAAAAAACATTTCTTTCAGCAATGCTGACAATTTTCTATAATAAAATGTGTGTTAAATCCTGAGAGCTCTATTGTGTACAACTGAGTTAACTCTGAGCTGATTCCAACACCAGGAGAACTGATCAGTTTACAGTATAATAATCAATATTAGAAGCAACCAGCTAATAATTTATTTATGATATCTCTCAGTCTCAGTGCTATAGGCAGCGGCGGGCGCGCGGGGTCTCGCTGTGTTTTGGAGAAGTTAAATCCGGACAGTCTGTATCACAGTTTAAAGGAACAGAGAGATTTCTGCGCTTTAGCGCTGCAGGGTAACCATGCTGTTCCCGGAGGTAAACACCGGGGCGTGTTTAGTTAGCTAACGCTAGCTAGCTCCGTGCTGCTTCTCCTGTGTAACGTTACAAATATCCCATTCCTGCAGTTGGGGTCCTCGCGTCTCTGCCTTTCTTTAGTCTGAATGAAGCCGGACAGCATTAAATCAGCATGTTTCTCTCACTGAGTGAATTACAGTTACAGTGCAGCAGCTGAAGCTCCGCTCAGATTTGCTGTTTTCAAATTCCGTGACTTTTCCAGGTTTCGTGACCGTATGAACCCTGCGGTTACCTCGTGTTTACACCCCCTCCCCCTCCCCCTCCACCTCCCCTCACCATCAATCCCCCCACCTTTTTCAGCAGCAGCCAGAGGCGGCGCTGTTCACTCAGAACGCTGTGTATCTACTTTTTGTGTCAAGAATCAAAACACTGCAACATGAGTTTTTATTGCCTTACGTGACATCACAGATCCCGCCATGTGACTATTGCACATGCGCACATCGCTATGTTGATGCTTAAACGATATATCGTGCAGCCCTAGTGTGTACTGTGTGTATGTGAGTGTGTAGTGTGTGTACTGTGTGTATGTGAGTGTGTAGTGTGTAGTGTGTGTATGTGAGTGTGTACTGTGTGTATGTGAGTGTGTGTATGTGAGTGTGTAGTGTGTGTACTGTGTGTATGTGAGTGTGTGTATGTGAGTGTGTACTGTGTGTACTGTGTGTATGTGAGTGTGTACTGTGTGTACTGTGTGTATGTGAGTGTGTACTGTGTGTATGTGAGTGTGTAGTGTGTGTACTGTGTGTATGTGAGTGTGTACTGTGTAGTGTGTGTACTGTGTGTATGTGAGTATATACTGTATGTAGTGTGTGTACTGTGTGTATGTGAGTGTGTAGTGTGTGTAGTGTGTGTATGTGAGTGTGTAGTGTGTGTATGTGAGTGTGTAGTGTGTGTAGTGTGTGTATGTGAGTGTGTGTATGTGAGTGTGTAGTGTGTGTATGTGAGTGTGTAGTGTGTGTAGTGTGTGTATGTGAGTGTGTAGTGTGTGTAGTGTGTGTATGTGAGTGTGTACTGTGTGTAGTGTGTGTAGTGTGTGTATGTGAGTGTGTAGTGTGTGTATGTGAGTGTGTGTATGTGAGTGTGTAGTGTGTGTAGTGTGTGTATGTGAGTGTGTACTGTGTGTACTGTGTGTATGTGAGTGTGTAGTGTGTGTACTGTGTGTATGTGAGTGTGTACTGTGTAGTGTGTGTACTGTGTGTATGTGAGTATATACTGTATGTAGTGTGTGTACTGTGTGTATGTGAGTGTGTGTATGTGAGTGTGTAGTGTGTGTAGTGTGTGTATGTGAGTGTGTAGTGTGTGTATGTGAGTGTGTACTGTGTGTACTGTGTGTAGTGTGTGTAGTGTGTGTATGTGAGTGTGTACTGTGTGTAGTGTGTGTATGTGAGTGTGTAGTGTGTGTATGTGAGTGTGTAGTGTGTGTAGTGTGTGTAGTGTGTGTATGTGAGTGTGTAGTGTGTGTATGTGAGTGTGTAGTGTGTGTAGTGTGTGTATGTGAGTGTGTAGTGTGTGTAGTGTGTGTATGTGAGTGTGTAGTGTGTGTAGTGTGTGTATGTGAGTGTGTAGTGTGTGTAGTGTGTGTATGTGAGTGTGTAGTGTGTGTATGTGAGTGTGTAGTGTGTGTATGTGAGTGTGTAGTGTGTGTATGTGAGTGTGTAGTGTGTGTAGTGTGTGTATGTGAGTGTGTAGTGTGTGTATGTGAGTGTGTAGTGTGTGTGTATGTGAGTATATACTGTGTATAGTGTGTGTACTGTGTGTATGTGAGTGTGTAGTGTGTGTATGTGAGTGTGTAGTGTGTGTATGTGAGTGTGTAGTGTGTGTAGTGTGTGTATGTGAGTGTGTAGTGTGTGTATGTGAGTGTGTAGTGTGTGTATGTGAGTGTGTAGTGTGTGTATGTGAGTGTGTAGTGTGTGTATGTGAGTGTGTAGTGTGTGTAGTGTGTGTATGTGAGTGTGTAGTGTGTGTATGTGAGTGTGTAGTGTGTGTGTATGTGAGTATATACTGTGTATAGTGTGTGTACTGTGTGTATGTGAGTGTGTAGTGTGTGTATGTGAGTGTGTAGTGTGTGTATGTGAGTGTGTAGTGTGTGTAGTGTGTGTAGTGTGTAGTGTGTGTAGTGTGTAGTGTGTGTGTAGTGTGTGTATGTGAGTGTGTAGTGTGTGTATGTGAGTGTGTAGTGTGTGTGAGTGTAGTGTGTGTGTGTGTGTGTGTGAGAGAAAACTTACATTTCTTTAATCCAGGTTTGATTCTTATTTTGCCTCCATGTTCCATTCTAAACACAAACACACACACACACACACACACACACAAACACACAGATCAGCAGGGTGTGAGAGTGAAATGCAGAGTTTCTCTCTCTGGGTTTATATTAGTGAACATGGTGAAGGAATATGAAGTTCTGGATTTTCCTGATACACAATAATTAACGTTAATCCTTAAGAAGAAACACCCACTCCTTTATAACACCATTAACACAATTAGAGGAAACCAGAGCCTCAGATTTAAATTTTAATATCTAATAACAGATTCAATATGCTGTCACACTTTAGCTTCTTCTTTTATTCCCAGCCTCTAGGGGGCGTGAGGGAGAATTATAGGGTCTCTGTTTAGAACAGGTGAAGAAGTAAAGGCTGAACCATAAAGATCCAGCTACAAAGGAAACATGGAGTCTTCAACATTTAACCAACAAACATGTGGACTTTACTTTACTCTAAACTCTGATGAGCTCAATCCATTTTATTAACACCTGAAACGCGAACTCTAATCTTTACGTTCTGTCTATGGGCAAACTCTGATCCTGAACTTGGATTATTATTATTCCTGTGTTGATCTGAAGCTGGATAATATGAGTTGCTTTCATCTTATAATATAATTTTAGTTTATAATAGAAAATTCACAACAAAAGTCTGAATACACCACATCTGTATATGCACTGTGCACTTTATTATTAAAATATATTAATTTAACTGAGAAAATGTAGCTCATTCTAACACAGGGTAACTTTGGACTCTTTAAACAGTTGATCACTCTTCTTTTATCTTTAACTGACCCTCATCACTCTATCTAACATCTGCAGCACACCTGAATCTTCCCCCTGAGTATTTCTTCATACCTGAGCGTCTCCAGTGAGCAGTGTGGATCCTCCAGTCTGGCAGAAAGCAGCTTCTCTCCTGACTCTCCTGGGTGGTTGTAGGTCAGATCCAGCTCTTTCAGGTGGGAGGGGTTTGAATTAAGAGCTGAAGCCAGAGAAGAACAGCCTTTTTCTGTGATCATACACCCAGATAATCTAAAGAGAGAGAAAATTAAGTAAGTTATTAACAGAGAGAAAAAGAGTGACAGAGGCAGACTGAGAGAGAGATTATACACTTCTGTATTAAACAGAACACACAACAAACTACTCTAGTCTCTAGGAACACTGGAAAATGAGTCATGAATCCTCTTAAACTTTGTAAATATTGTAATTAGTAATATAATACAGGAAATTGTCAAATCCTGCACCTAACAGCTGGAGTTATGCATAGGGCTCAGCCAGGATCTACTACTCACTCAACTAACAACAATAGCCAAAACCACCACAATCTGATACTGGCTCGACAAGGATCCAGAAGCACAGCCTAACACTATGTTCATGGTCCATCGCCTCAACTGCCAAGTAACAGACCTACCGAAAAATAACCAATGAACAAACAGAATCCCTCCTTAATCTAAGCTCACTTCCTTAATCTATGGCAACAACACACTAACCACAGCACCCTACCTAAGCACAATCACACACAATAAATGACATAAGTTGCGTGAGCAGAACACAGCAACCACTACCATCTGATACTGGCTCGACAAGAATCCAGAAGCATAGCGAACTATGTTCATGGTCCGTGCCTCAACTGCCAAGTACTCAGACGTCTGCAAAAACCCATGAGACAACTTACTACAAGAACTGCAAGACCACACCAATCCCCTTCATCCAAACTCTAACACAAACTTCAGTGCAAGCTCTTCTCAGGGGTCTTCAGGTAGGCACCTTCCTTCGTCAGTGTTTCGCTTAATTAGGCCCACGACACCTTCAGAAGGCTCAACAGTGAAGTCTGGCGTCCCAGACCCACCCCCCTCCAAGCCTGCTGTAGAAGCACAAACTCATTCCCTTCCCCACGTAGCCTCAGCCCTTCTGAACCACAACCACTGACTAGATCTTCAGCTACATCTGACAACTCCTTCACTACTGTCCTCAGCACACGACCTCTAATTCCGAATTCAGACAGCAGTCTTGTGGCAGACTTCGCAACAAAGCCTCTAGTACCTACCTCCACCGGTCTAATATACGCTTGCTAGGGTTGTCACGATACCAAAATTTTGACTTCGATACCGATACCAACTGTAGTATCACGATTCTCGATACCAAAACGATACTTGGAAGAAAAAAAAACAATAAAAATATCTGAACATAAAATGTTTATTTTTGACTGAACTGGATTGAACACTGAACAATCGGTGCAAACGTTTTTATTCTAAAATGAAACATTTGAACAAAAAACAAGTTTCGTTATTATAACCTTAACTAAGATAAGAGATAAGATAATCCTTTATTAATCCCACAATGAGGAAATTTACCATGTTACAGCAGTGCAGAGTAAAGGACAGAGAAACAGGTCAGGAAAAGGTAAATACAAATAATGATAAATCTATACATACAGAAAACCTATTGTAGGAAAATATATAAAGAGTTTAAAAAATTATATATAGTAAAAGAAAAAAATATATATACATCTAGTGCATAGAGATATGATTATGGTAGGGTGGACCAGTATTATTGCACAAGAGTAACAGTGAATAAATATCAAATAAATAATAGATAAAAACAAAAGTGAGAAAAAAAATATTGCACATTAAATAAATTGCACAAATGATGATCACAGTACTCGTAGTGAGATGGATATTGCACATGGTAAGCATTACAGCTACACTGAGTAGTATGTAGGTTTGTATGAAGTCCTGAGATAGTAAACTAGTGTTTACTGGGAGCACGGTGTGTTGTAAAGTCTGATGGCGTGTGGAACGAAGGACCTGCGGAATCTCTCCTTCACACAGCGTGGGTGCAGCAGCCGGGTACTGAAGGAGCTGCTCAGTGCTGTCAGAGAGTGATGCATGGGATGGGACAGGTTCTTCAGCATGTTGTTAAGCTTAGTCCTCATCCTCCTGTTTCCCACCACCTCCACTGGGTCCAGAGGACACCCCAGGACAGAGCTGGACTTCCTGATGATTCTGTCCAGTCTCTTCCTGTCAGCGGTGGAGATGCTGCTGCCCCAGCAGACCACTCCATAAAAGATGGCTGATGCCACCACGGCATCAAAGAAGGTCCTCAGTAGTGTCCCTCGCACGCCAAAGGACCGAAGTCTCCTCAGGAGATGCAGTCTGCTCTGACCTTTCCTGTAGAGAGCAGCCGTGTTGTCAGTCCAGTCCAGCTTGTTGTTAAGGTGGACACCTAGGTACTTGTAGGACCTCACTATCTCAATATCCGAGCCCTGGATGTTCAGAGGCACCGGAGGAGAGTGTTTGGTCCTGCGGAAGTCCACCACCAGCTCTTTGGTTTTTCCTGCGTTGATCTGCAGGCAGTTCCTCTGGCACCATTTCACAAAGTCCTGTGTCAGTTCTCTGTACTCCTTGTCATCTCCATCACTGATGAGTCCGACGATAGCAGAGTCGTCTGAGAACTTTTGCAGGTGGCAGCTGGCAGAGCTGTACTTGAAGTCTGCAGTGTAGAGGGTGAACAAGAAAGGAGCAAGAACTGTTCCCTGTGGAGCCCCCGTGCTGCAGATGACCATGTCAGACTGACAGCCCTGCGTTCTCACATACTGCGGTCTGTTAGTAAGATAGTCCAGAATCCAGGTGGTGAGGTGATGGTCCAATCCTGTGACCTCCAGCTTGTCCTTCAGGAGCATGGGTTGGATGGTATTGAAAACACTGGAGAAATCAAAGAACATGATTCTCACAGTACTCCCAGCATTCTCCAGGTGGGACAGAGATCTGTGTAGCAGGTGGATGATGGCATCTTCCACTCCAATGCCAGGTTGATAGGCAAACTGAAGTGGCTCCATTGATGAATTCACCAGGGGGCGAAGGTGGATGAGGAGCAGTCTCTCCAGGGTCTTCATCAGGTGAGATGTAAGTGCCACTGGCCTGTAGCTGTTGAGGTCTTTTGGATGCGGGGTCTTTGGAATTGGTACCACACAGGATGTTTTCCACAGCTGTGGAACCCTCCCTAGCCTCAAACTCAGGTTAAAAATGTACTGGGTCACAGTGCACAACTCGTTGGCACAGGTCTTCAGAACTCTTGAGCTGATGCCATCTGGACCCGCAGCCTTTCTGACCTTGATCTTCTTGAGTGCACATCTCACCTGGGATGTTGTGAGTGTGAGGCTGGATTGTGGGGGCTGAGTGCTGGAGCTTGTGTCAGCAGAGGATCCGTCTGGTGGTGACTTTGGGTTGAGAGAGGGAGGGGTGGGTGTAGGGCAGCATGCTGGTAGTGCCAGATGGGGAGATTTCTGCAGTGATGTTTGTGCAGTGGGGGGAGTAGGTGCGTGATCAAACCTGTTGAAAAACAGATTGAGTTCGTTTACCCATTTTTGATCCCCCACTGCCTGAGAGTCAGGTTTCCTGTGGCCTGAAATAGTTTTGAGGCTATTCCAGACTCTGCTGACATTATTGTGCTGCAGTTGGTCCTCCATCTTCCTCCTGTAACTGGCTTTACCATCCCGGATCTTTCGTCTTAACTCCCTCTGTGCAGATTTCATTCTGTCCTTGTCACCTGATTTAAATGCCCTCTTTTTCTCCTTCAGGAGAGCTTTAATATCAGGCTTGATCCATGGTTTGTTGTTGGAGAAACACCGCACAGTTTTGGTGGGTACAGTGTTCTCCACACAAAAGTTGACATAGTCCGTTATGCAGTGTGTAAGGCCCTTAATATCGTCCCCGTGAGGATCACACAGTTCCTCCCAGAGTGTCGTGCTGAAACAGTCCTTCAGAGCCTCTTCAGTCTCTGCAGTCCATTTCTTCACAGTGCGGGTGACAGCTGGTTCTCTGTGTACGAGAGGTTTGTACACAGGCAGGAGATGAACCAGGTTGTGGTCTGATCTTCCTAGAGGGGGGGAGGGGTGATGAGTCATATGCCCCCTCTGTATTGGCATAGAACAGGTCCAGTGTTTTATTGTCTCTGGTGTGGCAGGTAACGTACTGGGTGAAGGTAGACAGGGTTGAGGATGGAGTGCAGTGGTTAAAGTCTCCTGAGATCACAAGGAGGGCCTGTGGGTGTTGGGTCTGAATCCTGCTCACAGCTGAGTGCAGGACGTCACAGGCAGTATCAGCGTTAGCAGGCGGCGGCACGTAAGCAGTTATCGCGATAGCGTGCGTGAATTCCCGTGGGAGATAGTACGGTCTCATGCTAACGGCTAACAGTTCAATGTCCTTGTAGCAGATTTGCTCTTTAATAGTGATGTGCCCAGGATTACACCATCTATCATTCACAAACACTGCCAGTCCTCCTCCTTTCCTCTTACCGCTCTCCTCTGTCCTGTCCGCCCATATGAGGTGAAATCCATCCAGAGAGACGAGCGTGTCCGGAGCTAGCGCTGTTAGCCACGTCTCTGTAAACAGCATAACGCTACACTCACGGAATTCCCTCTGGTGTCGGGTCAGCGCCGCCAACTCATCCATCTTATTGGGGAGAGATCTCACATTCCCCATGATGACAGAAGGAAGAATGGGTTTGTAGCGTCTCCTTCTCGCGCGCCGCTGAGCACCCGCACGACACCCCCGCTGCCTCCTCTTTAGCTCACGGGGGATCTCGGGCTGCTCCCCTGGAGGTAGCCTTGTTATGCTAAAGGCTAACAGCTGATCCCGGCTATAAACAAAGAGACCGTCTGCTGGATCCGCGGTCGCGTGTGTAATGTGCCAGAAAAACAAAACAAAGAAAAGCACAAGCTTGACCAGTTTAGTGTCCATGGTGTGCGGACAGTTTAAAAAGTACTTAAACTTAGAATTCTATAAAAAAAAGAGAGAAAAAACAAGAGAAAAAGCTCACGAAGAGCAGGAGCTGCTGTAACTGGCTGCCACTCGAGCGGCGCCGGAAGATTAAACACATTATCAAACAATATTAAACAGATATAAACATTTACCGTGTGCGCCTTTAGACCTTGTGTTAGCTATGGTTGTTGTTCTCCCTCTGCTACTAAGATAGTCGTCTCTCTCTGCCGCCAAAGTTAGTTATGACCCACAATTCTACAGTTATCCGCGTCACGTCACGTGACTCATTATGCTCCACAGTAAAGCAGCACTGGACCAAATACTCTTTTTTAAACAAATATTATTTTAGAGACGTATATTTATAAAGACATTTCACCCTCATTTTTAGACCTGTTCATATTGTTTTTTAGCCCTATTTAACAACCATGTGAAATAAAAACAACAATTAATTTATAATAATAAATAAACATAAATATTCTAATTAACATGTCATTCTGACAGTTACAGTAACATTTGCCACAAGTCTTTTTTTACCCTGTTACTAACCCTAGTCTAAAATTTGTTTAGCATATCTTTCCACCACTCCACCTAAAATTCCAATTTAATTGCTCTAGACTGGTAGTTTCAAAGCATGCTGTCATTCTATAGAAGCTAATGTTTTATTTTAGATCAAATTTATATCTCCTTCAGAAATAATCTTATTCAAGATGTTTATCATTTTACTAAATTTTAAACACTGACGTTTAGCAAACAAGTGAACATTTTACACAACTTTTCATTCCATCTTAAATATGGCAGCTTGACCAGCAGAATCAAAGGGTTTAATTTTATATGCAATCATATAATTCAATTCTCAGATATGGAATTCCATAAGACTGACCTGAGAATCTGTAGTTTACAGTGTGAACTCTTCAGTCCAGCAGAGAGCAGCTCCACTCCTGAATCCTGCAGGTCATTGTTACTGAGGTCAAGCTCTATCAGTGCTGAATCCGAGATGAGTACTGATGCCAGTGTTTCACAGGCGTTTGTACTGAGACTGCAGTGATCCAACCTTCACATTTAATATTATAATTAGCTTTCAGAAACTCTAAAATGAAGTAATTGCTAAACCTATAGGGTAAAGGGCATTTACCTGTACCTAACACAATCAATTTTTATTAGTTTAAAGAATATCAATATAATTACAGGCTCAGTGTATGTATAAGGAACAAAAGGCAGCTTAAACATGTTATATAGCCTCTAGTATAGCATTAATATTTAGTAAGACCTGTTAACAATATCACATTTCTATTACACTTTGTATATCAACCTTTTTGCAGTTTAGTGATTTAAGATTGTTTTGTTTAGTTATTTCTGGAATCTTTTAAATGTATAATTATAATTATCAGATATATCATTATTATTATTATTATTATTATTATTATTATTATAGAATAGTTATTTACTACTATATAAAAAGTATCCCTAAGGAAAATAGTACTTACAGAGCTCGCCGTGTGTTTTTCACCACAGGCAGTAATCTCCTCAGTCCTTCTTCTGATGCTCTGTATTTTTTCAGTTCAAACTTCTCCTGAGTTTCCTCTGACATCATCAGCACAAATACCAGAGCTGACCACTGTGTGGATGAGAGTTCCTGTGTTGAGAGTGTTCCTGAGTTCAGGAACTTCTGGATTTCTCCTGTGAGTGAGGTGTCTTTCATTTCACTTAGACAGTGGAAGAGATTGATGGTCTTTTCAGAAGATTTCTTCTTTTTGAGTTTTCTCTTAATGTAGCCTATAGTCCCCTTCAGATCCTCTTTGTTTATCTCTATTTCTGGCTGTAGACTCTTGAGGAGCCTCTGATTGGACTCCAGAGTGAGGCCAAAGAGGAAGCGGAGGTAAAGATCCAGGTGTCCATTTTTACTCTTCATGGCTTTCTCCACAGCTGTCTTCAGAAGATTATCCAGTGTGTGTTTGTACCTCCATATTATTTTCTCCCACCAGGTCTGGAAGAGTGGATTACTTTCATCACTGGATGTGATGAAAACAAACACAGCAGCGAGGAACTCCTGGAAACTCAAATGTACAAAGCTGTAGAACTTCTCATCCTTTTTAAAGATCTGGGTACAGACTCCAGAGTGCACTACGGCTTCTTCTACCTCAATATCACACTCTTTCAGATCTTCCTCATAGAATATGAGCTGTTCTTTTTGTAGCTGAAGAAAGGCTAATTTTGCCAGTTTCAGTACACTCTCTGCTTCTATTTTTTCTCTCTTAGACGATGGAACTGCACCATCCACGTTCTGTTCTGGGTTGTATTTCTCACTCTTCTGTCTTGTGTGAAAGATCAGGAAACGAATGTACATTTCTGTAAGAGTTGTGGGAGCATTTTCCATCTCTTTGTCTTTCTTAATCATTTCCTGAAGAACAGAGACTGAGATCCGGCAGAAGACTGGAATGTGACACAAGATATGAAGACTTCTTGCGGCTTTGATATGTGAAATGATTCTGCTGGCTTCATCCTGGTTTTGGATTCTCTTTCTGAAGTACTCCTCCTTCTGTGAGTCATTGAATCCACGGATTTCTGTAATGATCAGGAAGTATTTTCGTGGGATCTGATTGGCTGCTGCAGGTCGAGAAGTTATCCAAATAACAGCAGTGGGAAGCAGCTCTCCTTTAATGATGCCTGTTAGCAGTTTATTCAGAGAGATATTCGCTTGTGCATTTAATACTTTCTCTTGATTGAAGTTTAGAGGAATCTTGCTTTCATCCAGTCCATCTAGAATCAAAGCTACAGTGTACTTACCGTTTAAAATCTCCATTACATCTTCTATGTAGAGTTCAGGGTGAAAATAGTGTAAAAGATCTGAAACCGTGAGGGAATTCTCTTTAATCAAATTCAGCTCCCGAAAGGGAAGAAACAGAATGAAATCTAAATCCTGGTTGTGCCTTTCCTCAGCCCAGTCCAGAATAAACTTGTGTACAGAGGCTGTTTTACCTACGCCAGCAATTCCCAGTGTAAGAACTTTTGTACCAGACTTATTTTCTCCAGACTGCACTTTAAAAATTTCAGTGAAGTTGACTGATGTTTCTCCTGGTTTGGGATAAAATCCTTCCATCTGTCTCACTTCATGCTGAGCGTTTACTCCTCCTGTGCAGCCTTTAACCACATAGAGTTCAGTAAAAATGTCTTTCAGAGGAGCATAATCCCCTTCCTGTGACGTCCCTTCATACAGGTTTGCAAATTTCTTCTTAAACTCCTCTTTTAGTTTTAATTGGATTTTATCTGATGCAAGGAAAAAAAATTAAATATAGTGACTCATTGTCATTAATCAAAATATTTCACTTTCTGTGTAACATCATTGCATTACATTTTATAATGTAAATACATATTTAGTAGCTTTTAATATTATTAAAGACAAGATAAGACTAAGGTTCACTACAATAGAATATAAAATATAAAATCATAGCACAAATGTGGCTAATTTTCTGCATATAACAGTATAACACACAAACTGCATTACACGCCAAATGCAAAGAAAAAGTGCATACCACTACAGAGTTACAGTATATTAGAAAGGCCATGGTGTTTATTGCTAATGTTTCATGGTCATTGGTAATGTTCATGTATTAACACAGAATAACAGCGATTATTTAATGAGTTTACCTGCAGTCAATGTAGTAGAAGAGGCTGCTGAACTCTCACTCCTTACCTGTCCTCTACCTGCTCCACCTGAGAGAGAGCACAGCAGTACAGAATAAGAAACAACATCAGATAATTCAATCACAAAAACACTGAACTGAGCACTAGTCTTTATTATTACTCAACTAAATACAAAAAACTAAATAAAACAGTCTAAATACACAGGTTCTGTTCTGTAAAATGTTAATTTTATTTTTTGTCAATGTACATTATTCTTTAATAATTTATATATAATTGTATCCCTAGTTGAAAGGCCAATTACCCCATCCACTCATTGGGACTCTCCCTATCACTAGGAGGGTAAAGGCCAGAGCACGCCTCCTCCAATACATGTGATAATGCAGCATCACAGTCAGCTAACAGAAGCCACAATGAGAGTGATGAGAGCTGCTGATGGAGAAGCAGCATAACCTACTGTACTCTCTCTCTCTCAGACTCCGGCTGCTGAAGGAAAAGCAGCATGATCTACTGTACTCTCTCTCTCTCTCTCTCTCTCTCAGACTCCGGCTGCTGATGAAGAAACAGCAGCATAATCTACTGTACTCTCAGACTCCGGCTGCTGATGGAGAAGCAGCATAACCTACTGTACTCTCTCTCTCTCTCTCTCTCTCTCTCTCTCTCTCTCAGACTCCGGCTGCTGATGGAGAAGCAGCATAACCTACTGTACTCTCTCTCTCTCAGACTCCGGCTGCTGAAGGAAAAGCAGCATGATCTACTGTACTCTCTCTCTCTCTCTCTCTCTCAGACTCCGGCTGCTGAAGGAAAAGCAGCATGACCTACTGTACTCTGTCTCTCTCTCTCCCAGACATCGGCTGCTGATGAAGAAACAGCATAATCTACTGTACTCTCTCTCTCTCTCTCTCTCTCTCTCTCTCTCTCAGACTCCGGCTGCTGATGAAGAAACAGCATGATCTACTGTACTCTCTCTCTCTCTCTCTCTCTCTCTCAGACTCCGGCTGCTGATGAAGAAACAGCATAATCTACTGTACTCTCTCTCTCTCTCTCTCTCAGACTCCGGCTGCTGATGAAGAAACAGCATAATCTACTCTACTCTCTCTCTCTCTCTCTCTCTCTCTCTCTCAGACTCCGGCTGCTGAAGGAAAAGCACCATGATCTACTGTACTCTCTCTCTCTCTCAGACTCCAGCTGCTGATGAAGAAACAGCATAATCTACTGTACTCTCTCTCTCTCTCTCTCTCTCTCAGACTCCGGCTGCTGATGAAGAAACAGCATAATCTACTGTACTCTCAGACTCCGGCTCTCTCTCTCTGCAGTAGTGCCTGTGTTTAAGGGTTCATATGCTTGCATCTTTATAATAATCAAATAAATATAATCTAACAAATATATTCATTATTTATTCTGTTTTTATTTGTATCAGAACAATCTTAATAAAACTGACCACAGTGTAGTAAAATTATACAGAAACAAAAAAAAATCTATTTGTGTACTTTTTACAATCACTGTCTGAAAAAGGCAGTAAACAAGTTTTTTCCTCTTATTCCTCTTTTACTTCACCTTTTATAGTTTTCAGATGTTTCAGATATTTTTACCTTCATGCTGAGATTCAGCTCCAGTGTGAATATGAACTGGTCCATTAAACACATTTCCATGTAGAACAGGTGCAATGACATTCCCTCCAGTCTGAGCTGTGGTGTTCTGGACCAGTTCACTGGGAGCTGTGGGGTTCTGGGTTGTGGTGTTCTGGACCAGTTCACTGGGAGCTGTGGGGTTCTGGGTTGTGGTGTTCTGGATCAGTTCACTGGGAGCTGTGGGGTTCTGAGCTGTGGTGTTCTGGACCAGTTCACTGGGAGCTGTGGGGTTCTGGGTTGTGGTGGTCTGGACCAGTTCACTGGGAGCTGTGGGGTTCTGGGTTGTGGTGTTCTGGACCAGTTCACTGGGAGCTGTGGGGTTCTGGGTTGTGGTGTTCTGGACCAGTTCACTGGGAGCTGTGGGGTTCTGGGTTGTGGTGTTCTGGACCAGTTCACTGGGAGCTGTGGGGTTCTGGGTTGTGGTGGTCTGGACAGGACTGGTTTGATCTGTGTTCAGATGAGAGCAAAAGTCTGAGTTTCAAGTGTATCAAAATTCTCACAGTCAAAACTCAGAATCAACCAAAGGTGGAGTAGTAGCCAAAGGCAGAACTTTTGTAAAAGTAATTTGTACAAAAATTATTTTGTTAAATAACTGAATAATTGTCAGTCCTGACTTTGTCAGTCTGCCTATTCAGGACAATTGTCCCCCCCAAAGACTACATTTCCCAGCAATCTCAGCCTATGGACTACAATGATTCGGCAGAACACGTGACTCTGCAGCGTTCAGCCTTTCTCACATTCTGATTACACATTTCCCACACCTGTTTGCACCTGTATAAATAGCCCTCTGTTCCCTTTGTTCCTCGCCGAGTATTAACTAGTTTTCTAGCTCTGTTATGATGCGTTTTCCTGACTTTCTTGAATTCTTGTTATCGACCCTTTTCTGCTCTTAGTTTTCTCTCTTGCCTAGCCCTCTGGTTTTGTTGTGGATTTTTTGTTACTGACCTTGTTTCCTCCTCTGACTACTATCTTGTCCTTCCCTGTTTAACCTGCATGTTTTACCGTGTACTGACTACGTTCTAGTATGATGCTTTGGATCTGTGTTTATAATAAACCTGTGTTTTCTAATCAGCATTGTCTCTCGTGGTTCCTGGCCCTGCTGACAACAATAAGCTGTAATTAGTCTAACATAGTTAATTCAATAATGTTATACTGTTAATCTGCAGCTTTATTACTATAAATACTGCTGTCGTTCCGAAATTACAGATGAACAGAATTTTTTGTATCAAATTTCTTGCAGTGTTCAGTGAACCAGGGGGTGGGGCTGTAAACCCATGACTGTTTAAAACCCTGTGACCTTTAGCACTGTGTGTTGTTGACCTCTCCAGAGAGTAGATTTAGTGCAGGGTGTAGGGAGTGATGTGGGACGGATCTGTAAACTCTGATGTGTGAAGAGCACTTATAACTATGCGTTATAACAAGAGGACGATGTAAACGTGAGGAAAACTAGGTGTCTTTTCTCTAAACATTGCATTCGGGTTCGGGGCTCATTAAAAATCGTTCAGCCCAGGACAGATGTTGCTCCTGGTGAACGGACTTGTACAAGGTCCTGAAGGAAGCTTTCAGAGATGTGTTTGAATTAAGCAACAGAAAATGTGCATTGAATTAAAAATGACTCATTACTTATAGTTGTAATGTGTAACGTGAGGAACAAAGGTGAATATAATGGAGTAAAAGATTTCTAACATCACAAATGTACTCAAGTAAAAGTGTTAAAAAATATAATGTAATTAAGTAAACGTAGCGTGTTACTACCAACCAACCAATCAATTATTCTCTGTCAGCAAATTTCTTTAAAAACACTTTTCTTTACATGTTTTGGACAAAATGTGCAACAGTGGACCTGGAAGAAGCGCTAGAGAAAACTTAAATCATGTTACCTTATGATTTCCAATATTTGTTCATTAGTATTTCTTTATTTTATCTAAATATAAGAAACTATATAAGACATTAGTTAAAAAATGGATGATCTTGTCCAAGAAAGAAAGAGAAAGGAAAGAAAATGGGGGAGGAGCATCTGCTACATCACCTTTTTGATCTGGATCGTCCTCCAACACTTGTGGATCACCTTCCATCCTGTAGGACTGCTCCTGTAGAAGGAGAGTAGATTCAGGTTTAGTGGAGGATTTCTGGTAAAGATGTAGAAGTTCCTGGATTTCTGAAGGAGGACAGAACCCATGTTTTAATGTTATTAGAAACATCTACAAAACACCAACCGCTCCTTCTTTAAGAAGCTTTACTGGATCAGTGATGGTCAGGAGTGAAGTGGGAGTTTGAGGAGAATTAGGTCAAACAAACAACATAAAGAAACACAAAGAAATCAGACAACACAGTAATTTACATTACATTTCTATAAAATAATTCTCCAGTTTAGGATAATATTAACTGTACATATTGAAACTGTAGCAGAGGAGTGTTAAAAGTAAAGATCAGAAAGTTCATATTAAAAGACATTGTTCATGTATCCTGTAGAATCCAGAGAGAAAGAGTAAAAATAAAGAGTGTAATTAAATGAAATGATCTTACCTGCTGTGAGCAGAGCTGTATCAGTCCATGAGCTTTTAGTCCTCAGCTTCTAAACTCCTGTACTTTTAGATCTGGAACAGAGGATAGAATTTAGCTTTTAGATCATTCTGATCATAAACTTTCCATATAAAACTTCTTCAGCTTTTAAAGATAAGCTTCAGTGCAGACCCGGACTCCAATACCCAGAATGCACCACATTAAGACATCACCCATTCAGTCCCTCATATGACACATCACATGACACCTCCCCGACCACAATCACCTGAATACTGACTTGAATATTGACCTGTTTCACACACTATACATACCCCTGCACTTCACACACATACATTATGATATATATATATAATTTATTTGAAAACAGTGTCCAGCCCATAGAGTGTACTTTTTCTTTTATTTGTGCTACTTATAAATTATTTGGTGCATCAAATACATTTAAACATAATTTGCAAAGAGAACTTCTCTAAACCTTAAACCTTTTTTAAATATAACATATATAAAGTTAGTAAAATACACAGAGAGACATGTTTATTAATTAAAATGCTCTTTTATGGATAATTGTAAAACTTACAGAGCTAAAAACTACTAGATGAAACCAACTCATCACACACACCAAACCTCGATTACTAGTTAGTAAGAGTCATAACTCAACATTACAAAAGTAAATACAACAATATGTCAGAACTGCAGCACGGAGGATGCGAAACCAAAACTCAAAACAAGATACAAGAACAGACTACTAGAATTACCACTGAAAAAACCAACACTACAGAAAACAAGACCACACAACCTAACACTAAAACACAGGGGCTTTAAATACACAAATGGAGAACAGGAAACAGCTGAGACTGCTGATGAGGGGGCGGAGCTAAAACTGAACATGCAGAGACATGGGGGGTCATGTGCTCTGACCACAAACAATGGAGAGGAAAACCTGGAAGATGACAAAGGGACAGGACAAGGACATGACACAATAACTGCAGCAGAAAGCTTCAGAGAGAGACAGCAATGCATGCTGGGATAGAAATCTGCCCACTGCTGTTTATAAGATTTTAATAAACTTTTATATATGATCAAGTATATATTCCAAACCTTTGTATGAATTCCACATATATTACAATATGAAAATAAATCCTAAAACTTATTTATAATATATGTACCGATACACATTTTTATAACACACACTACACACACATTACACACACACTACACACATTACACACTGTGCACACATTACACACATTACACACACTACACACACTACACACACATTACACACACACTACACACATTACACACACATTACACACACACACACACTACACACATTACAGACACATTACACACACAAACTACACACACTACACACACATTACACACACACTACACACATTACAGACACATTACACACACACACACTACACACATTACACTACACACACATTACACACTACACACACACACACATTACACTACACACACATTACACACACATTACACACACTACATACACATTACAGACACATTACACTCAATTTACAAACACTACATACACACTACACACACATTACACACACTACACTCACATTACACACACTACACACACTACACACATTACACACACTACACTCACATTACACACACTACACACACTACACACATTACATACACATTACACACACATTACACACACTACATACACACACATTACACACATTACACACACTACACACATTACAGACACATTACACACACTACATACACACTACACACATTACACACACTACATACACACTACACACACATTACACACACTACACACATTACAGACACATTACATACTACACACACATTACACACACCTTACACTCACATTACACACACGTTACACACACTACACACACACTACACACACATTACACACACACACACTGTACACACATTACACACACTACACACACATTACACACACTACACACACATTACACACACTACATACACACTACAGACACATTACAAACACACTACACACATTACACACTGCGCACACATTACACACATTACACACACACTGTACACACATTACACCCAGTACACACACATTACACACACTACACACACACTACACACATTACAGACAAATTACACACACTACACACACATTACACACATTACACACACATTACACACATTACACACACTGTACACACATTACACACACTACACACACTACACACATTACACACACTACACTCACATTACACACACTACACACACATTACACACATTACACACACACTACACACACATTACACACACTACACACACACTACACACACTACACACATTACAGACACATTACACACACTACACACACATTACACACACTACATACACACTACACACACATTACAAACACACTACACACATTACACACTGCGCACACATTACACAAATTACACACACACTGTACACACATTACACACACTACACACATTACAGACAAATTACACACACTACACACACATTACACACACATTACACACATTACACACACACACTGTACACACATTACACACACTACACACACACACTACACACACTACACACATTACAGACACATTACACACACTACACTCACATTACACACTACACACACATTACACACATTACACACACACACTACACACATTACACACTGCGCACACATTACACAAATTACACACACTACATACACATTACACACACATTACACTCACATTACACACACGTTACACACATTACACACACCACACACACACACTACACACACTACATACACACTACACACACATTACACACACACTGTGCACACATTACACACACTAAACACACACATTACACACACTACATACACACTACACACACATTACACACACTACACACACATTACACACACACTGTACATACATTACACACACTACACACATTACAGACACATTACACACACTACACACACATTACACACACTGTACACACATTACACACACACTACACACATTACACACTGCGTACACATTACACACATTACACACACTGTACACACATTACACACACTACACACACATTACACACACACTACACACATTACAGACACATTACACACATTACACACACATTACACACTGCGCACACATTACACACATTACACACACACTATACACACATTACACCCAGTACACACACATTACAGACAAATTACACACACTACACACACATTACACACACACTACACACATTACACACACTACACACACACATTACACACACACACTACACTACACACATTACACACTGCGTACACATTACACACATTACACACACTGTACACACATTACACACACTACACACACATTACACACACACTACACACATTACAGACACATTACACACATTACACACACATTACACACTGCACACACATTACACACACACTGTACACACATTACACCCAGTACACACACATTACAGACAAATTACACACACTACACACACATTACACACATTACACACACTACACACACATTACACACACACACTACACTACACACATTACAGACACATTACACACACTACACACACATTACAGACACATTACACACACTACACACACATTACACACACACTACACACATTACACACATTACACACACATTACACACACTACACACATTACAGACACATTACACACACATTACACACACTACACACATAACACACTGCGTACACATTACACACATTACACACACACTGTACACACATTACATACACTACACACACATTACACACACATTACACACATTACAGACACATTACACACTACACACACATTACACACACACTACACACATTACACACTGCGCACACATTACACACACACTGTACACACATTACACACACTAGACACACATTACACACACTGTACACACATTACACCCAGTACACACACATCACACACACACACTACACACATTACAGACAAATTACACACACTACACACACATTACACACACACTACACACATTACACACACTGCGCACACATTACACACATTACACACACACTGTACACACATTACACACACTAGACACACATTACACACACTAGACACACATTACACACTGCGCACACATTACACACATTACACACTGCGCACACATTACACACATTACACACACACACTGTACACACATTACACACACTACACACACATAACACACACTACACACATTACACACTACACTCACATTACACACACTACACACATTACACACACACACTCACTACACTACACACATTACAGACACATTACACACACATTACACACACTACACACACATTACACACACTGCGCACACATTACACACACTGCACACACATTACACACACTACACACACATTACACACACTACACACACATTACACACATAACACACATTACACACTACGCACACATTATACACGCTTTACACACTACACACGCTTTACACACTACATACATTACACACATTACACACATATTACCCACGCTTTACACACACACACTACACACATTACCCACGCTTTACACATTACACACACACACACACATCACACTCACTACACACATTACACAAACACTACACATTACACATGCTTTACACACACACATTACACAAGCTTTACACACTACACACAAATTACATGCTTTACACACACTACACACATTACACACACACATTACCCACGCTTAACACACTACACACATTACACAAGCTTTACACACTACACACACATTACACACACTACACACATTACACACACTTTACACGTTACATACACACACATTACACACACTACACACATCACACACAAACTGCACACATTACACAAACACCACACATTGCACACACATTACACACACTACACACATTACACACACTACACACATTACACAAACACTCATTCCATACACTACACACACATTACACAAACACTACACACACATTACACACACTACACACATTCCATACACTACACACACTACACACATAATACACAGTACACACACATTAAACACAATACACACTAGTGTGTGTGTGTGTACTGTGTGTATGTGAGTGTGTAGTGTGTGTAGGTAGCATATGTGAGTGTGTAGTGTGTGTGTATGTGAGTTTGTAGTGTATATAGGTGAGTGTGTAGTGTGTGTATGTGAGTGTGTAGTGTGTGTAGGTAGTATATGTGAGTGTGTAGTTGAGGGTAGAGGCTTGTAGACGTTTCTACACATTTTCTCCAGAGTGAAGAGTCTGAAACTGGTGTTAAAGAAAAACTATTTGCCCCCCACAGATTTCTTTTGGTTTTCCTTTTATGTCATAACAATATTTTTTCAATTATCAAACAAACTTTAATATCAGACAAACCTGAGTAAATATAAAAAGCACTTTCTGAATGATAATTTTATTTACTAAAAGAAAAAAAAAATCAAACCAATCTAGCCCTGTGTAAAAAAGAATTTTCCCCTAAATCTAATAACTAGGTTGTTCCACGGCAACAACTGCAATCAAGCTTTACTGATAACTGATAACGAGTCTTTCTCATCACTGTGGAGGAATTTAGTTCCATTCTTCTTTACAAAACTGTTTTAATCATGATAAGATCATCCACAGCATCTCAATCAGACTTTAACTAGATCCTCCAAACCTGCATTTAGATTATTAATCCATTCAGAAGTGAACTTGTTGTTCTGTGTGCTTTGGGTCATTATCCTGCTGCAGAACCCAAGTTACTCCTGAGCTTTAGGTCACTAAGCCACTGCATTAATTCAGATGAACGATGATTGGTTAAAAGAACTGGAAGGAAGAAAATCAGTGGGAGCAGTTCTTTTAGATCTAAGTGCTGCGTTTGATGTGTTGAATCACGATTTGCTATTAAAAAAACTAGCCTGTTATGGGATAAATCCAACTGTAATAGCATGGTTTAAAAGTTATCTTTCGGATAGGAGTCAGAGGGTTTACTACAATGGAAGTTTGTCTGAGAGTAAAAATGTAAATCTGGGAGTACCACAAGGAAGATGTCTTGGGCCATTATTATTTTCGATATACATAAATGACTTGCCTTTAGTATTGAATTTTTGTTATGAGCATTTAACTGTGACGTGTGATTTATATTTATGTGTGAGATGTTAGCTGGACCTCAGGAAGAATAGCTGCTGTAGCAATAGCAGCTAATGAGGATCCAAATAAAACAATAAAACAACAATAAATAAAACTAAGGAACAGATGGCCGGATATTCTCCTTCAGGATTTTCTGGTAAACCAGTACTGGAATCAACAGAGGAACTGAAGCTTTTAAACTCTATATTTGCACTAATGTTTATACGGGTTCTGATTCTACTGGTTCTGTCATTCCCTCTTTAATCTCCCATCATATCTAACTGGTACACTCTCACTTTTATATTGCACTATTGTCTTTTGTCTCTTGTCTCATATACTGTATGTCTATATGACCTTGTTTAGTGTTTATTTCATTCTTATATCATTTATAATTTGATTTAGTTGAATTTTAGTAAACTATCACTTTATGTTTTTTGGCTGTTACTTTGGGTAGGAGAGTAACAGAAGTATAATACTCTGGATTTCCTGTACATGTACTGTATTAACAATAAAACTAAAGCTACTTGACTACACGTGATGTGCATGTTCTCTAATTGTGTGTATTTCCGATACTCTGTAAGGACTGGGAGAAATCATTTTACAGGTTCCAACACTTTCATTACTGTATTTGAGTATTGTTGCTCTAGTGATGTGTAGTTAAAGGATTCATCAAAATTTCAGACACTGAAACATTTCAGCCAAAACTAAAAGTTTTCCACCTAAACCCATAAAGCACTTCCTTCTTTTAATGTGAAATGTAAATAAAGAGATTGATAAAAAATCGAGCAAATTAAAAGCTAAACACAGCTTCCTCTAAAACAGGGATTCTTTTACAACATGAAAAAACTCCTGAAAATCTGCTGCATTTCTGTCTAGTAAAATTCAAATGTATGAGCTTCAACAAGATTACAAAATTAAACTCAAAATGAAAATATTTTATAAGAATAAAACTATTTAAAGATAAATATTGATCCTACCTTTCTATTTCCCGTGTTGTAACGCAGTGTCTCTTTCTAAGAGTATGTCTGAGGTGTGATCAGATTACAGGAAGTGTCACATGAGCTGGTTAGACTGCTTTCAGATTGGTTAGTCAGATTTTAGAATGTTTTCAGGTGTGTCTTCATATGATCACAAAACAACACAGCATAGTCTCCATCTAGTGGCCAGTTATCAGAGAAATCTAGATATAAATTATCTACAATGTTTTTAAAAAGTTCCTGAAAAGATCGACAGTAATGTTCCAGAAACATCCTGAAAACGTGTAACATAATAATGATTTACATCACAATATAAACCATTAACCCAGAGTAAAAACTAACAAAAACTAATATTATAACTAATATAATCTAAAATAACTTTCTTAATACCTAAATACAATAAATAAATACAATAAAATAAAAAACATGATAAAAAAACTGATACTTTTAGTTTGATTTCACATTGATAAACAATATTTAATGAAAGTGTCATTAAGCCTTTTACAAACAAAACAATTAAGCATTTATTTAAATAGAATTTAATACACTGCTCGAAAAAATGAAGGGAACAGTAAAATAACACATCCTAGATCTCAATTAACAAAATGTTCCAGTTGAAAATCTTTATTTATTACATAGTGGAATGTGTTGAGAACAAAGTAACACAAAAATGAGTTAAAATGAGTTAAAATGAGTTAAAATGAGGCTCAGCAGTGGGTGTGGCCTCCATGTGCCTGTATGACCTCCCTACTAGGGGTGTGCCCTATCGTATCGTACGTGATAATATCACCAACATTTTTGAATATGGTGAACGATATTTTACCCTGAAATATGGAGCCATATCACCCACCCCTAATTATCACATCAGGGTTCTACTTTTTTACTGTTTTTAGTAAAAGAAATAAAATCACACTGTTCTCCTTTCTAATTCTATATCTACTGGAGACAGATTATATCTGTATGGAGATATTTGGAGTGCATTATGAGGATCATGACATTCTGGATCATTGACTTCTGTTACAAATCTGGTAGAATTCTTGTGTTTTTTAATATCTCAGTTAGGGGTGTGTCATCATATATCATATCGTACGCAATAATAAAACTTCATTTTTATTTTGTTGCAGTAGTGTTTTCTTGATTTTTTTTAATTCAGTGTTTTGTCATATCGTCAAGAGTATCGTTATCTTCAAAATACCATGAAATATCATGATATTATTTTAGGATCATATCGCCCACCCCTACTCCCTACAACACCTGGGCCGCTCCTGATGAGGAAGCAGATGTTCTCCTGAAGAATCTCCTCCCAGACCTGGATTAAAGCGTCAGTAACTGCTGGACAGTCTGTGCTGCAGTGTGGAGTTGGTGGATGATGTTCCAGATGTGGGGAACGGGGGGGAACGGGGGGTCAGTCCAGAGCTTCAATGCCTTCATCATGCAGGAACTGCTGACACACTTCAGCCACATGAGGTCCTGCACTGTCCTGCATCAGGAGGAACCCAGGACCCACTGCACCAGCATACGGCACTCAGGCTACATCTGGAGAGCACATGGAGGTCTGTACTGCCCTCCAAAGAAATGCCTCCCCACACCATTACTGACCCACTGCAAACCGGTCATGCTGGAGGATGTAGCAGCAGCAGCAGCAGAACGTTCTCCACGGCGTCTCCAGACTCTCTCACGTCTGTCACGTGTGCTCAGTGTGAACCTGCTCTCATCCGTGAAGATCACAGGGCATTAATGGTGAATCTGCCCATCTTTGTGTTCTCTGGAAAATGCCGAGCGTCCTGCACGGTGTTGGGCTGTGAGCACAAGCCCCATCTGTGGACGTCGGGACCTAACTCCACCCTCATGGAGTCTGTTTCTGACAGTTTGAGCAGAAACATGGATATTAGTGTCCTGCTGGAGGTCGTTTTGCAGGACTCTTGCACTGCTCGTCCTGTTCCTCCTTGCACAAAGGAGGAGCGAGCGGCCCTTCTGCTGTTGCCCTACTACAGCCTCGTCCACGTCTCCTGGTGTACTGTCCTGTCTCCTGGTGTACTGTCCTGTCTCCTGGTGTACTGGCCTGTTTCCTGGTGTACTGGCCTGTTTCCTGGTGTACTGGCCTGTCTCCTGGTGTACTGCCTGTCTCCTGGTGTACTGGCCTGTCTCCTGGTGTACTGGCCTGTCTCCTGGTGTACTGGACTGTCTCCTGGTGTACTGCCTGTCTCCTGATGTACTGGGCTGTCTCCTGATGTACTGGGCTGTCTCCTGGTGTACTGGCCTGTCTCCTGGTGTACTGTCCTGTCTCCTGATGTACTGTCCTGTCTCCTGGTGTATTGGCATGTCTCCTGGTGTACTGTCCTGTCTCCTGGTGTACTGTCCTGTCTCCTGGTGTACTGTCCTGTCTCCTGATGTACTGGACTGTCTCCTGATGTACTGCCTGTCTCCTGGTGTACTGCCTGTCTCCTGGTGTACTGGCCTGTCTGCTGGTGTACTGGCCTGTCTCCTGGTGTACTGGCCTGTCTCCTGGTGTACTGCCGGTCTCCTGGTGTACTGGCCTGTCTCCTGATGTACTGGCTGTCTCCTGATGTACTGGCCTGTCTCCTGGTGTACTGGCCTGTCTCCTGGTGCACTGCCTGTCTCCTGGTGTACTGGCCTGTCTCCTGGTGTACTGCCTGTCTGCTGGTGTACTGGCCTGTATCCTGGTGTACTGGCCTGTCTCCTGGTGTACTGGCCTGTCTCCTGGTGTGGTGCCTGTCTGCTGGTGTACTGGCCTGTATCCTGGTGTACTGGCCTGTCTCCTGGTGTACTGGCCTGTCTCCTGGTGTACTGCCTGTCTCCTGGTGTACTGGTCTGTCTCCTGGTGTACTGGCCTGTCTCCTGGTGTACTGGCCTGTCTCCTGGTGTACTGCCTGTCTCCTGGTGTACTGCCTGTCTCCTGATGTACTGGCCTGTCTCCTGATGTACTGGCCTGTCTCCTGGTGTACTGGCCTGTCTCCTGGTGTACTGGCCTGTCTCCTGGTGTACTGTCCTGTCTCCTGGTGTACTGCCTGTCTCCTGGTGTATTGGCCTGTCTCCTGGTGTACTGGACTGTCTCCTGGTGTACTGCCTGTCTCCTGGTGTACTGCCTGTCTCCTGGTGTACTGGCGCTGTTGATTTGGAGGAATGGTGTAAAGCCGGATAGGATTCATTTGTTCACGTTTGCACTCGTTTCTCTCTGTTTCTTCGGGTCGGCGACTTTTTACTTCTGTTGTACTTTAGTACTGTTTGGACTTTAAAGCGTAAAAAACAGCCAGAATATGTTTAAATGCTCATTAAAAACATACAATGACTACATTTCACTCTGTTTTCCGCTCTGAGTTCAGCTGATCTAGTGGATTGCCATTCCGTTTATATAATTATTATTCTGTTCAGACTTCAGTAAGTAAGGTTTATTGTGATTGTCTAGTCTAACCACACCCACTAAATTGGGTAAATACATGTGTAATGTTTGAAATATTTGTTTCTAATATAAATAAACATCATTACATGGCACAGCAGTTAGTCTGTGGTATTATTTTATATGAACTTTGCTACTAAAATGACACCTTAAAAAATGTTTCCCGCTTTATTGAGGTTCTAGAGCATGTACTACTTTTGCAGTACTAATGTGTCTTATTTTTTATCGTTTTTATACGTACAGTTTTTACAGCAGAAAACAGAGTTAAACTGGAGTGGATTTAATGTACAGGGTCATCTAAAAAAATGATATCTTTGAAAAGTTACTTAATTTCAGTAATTCAGTTAAAAATATGAAACTCATATCTTATATAAATGTATTAAACACAGAGTGATCTATTTTAAGCGTTTATTTATTTTATGGTTGATGATTATGAAGCTTACAGCCAACGAAACCCAAAAATCTGTGGATCAGAAAATTAGAATATTATATAATTGGTACTTTCTGCAGTGTGGGCAGTGTGCCAAGTCCTGCTGGAAAATGAAATCTGCATCTCTATAAAAGTTGTTATCAGCAGAGGGAAGCTGTAAGATATGAAGTGCTGTAAGATTTTGTGGGAAAATAAAACTGCTCCTACTTTAGACTTGATAATAAAACACAGTGGATGAACAGCAGCAGATGACAGACATGACTCTCCAAACCATCACTGATCATCAGTACATTTTACATTTCATTTAAAGGAAATGAAGGGAGTAGAGTCTGGAGGAAGAGTGGAGAGACACACAGTCCAAACTGCTCGAGGTCTAGTGTGAAGTTTCCACCAATCAGTGATGGTTTGGAGAGTCATGTCATCTGCTGGTTAGGGGTGGGCGATATGGCTCTAAAATAATATCACGATATTTCAGGGTATTTTTGCGATAACGATATACTTGGCGATATAGGAAAACAGAAAAAATATTAATTAATTTCAGAAATAAAGTATAAGAGTATAACAGCATAATCATAAAGTGTCAAAATAAATAATATAGCATAAAATAATATAATGCAGCAACAAAATATTGCAATATTGCAGAATATTTAGTGCATGCATATAAACTGCAAACTAAAACAATTATACAATAAATACACCTAAAGCTTCACAGTAAATAACAGACTACTTTAAGACAGAACATCTCTATTATCACGATATGGATTTTTGATATCACAATATTTTTGTGTCATGATATATTGTATACGATATAATATTGCCCACCCCTACTGCTGGTGTTGATCCACTGTGTTTTATTATCAAGTCTAAAGTCAGTGCAGTGTTTTTGTTCCACTTCATGCAACAATAAATAAAATAAACACTTATAGTAGATCACTCTGTGTTTAATATATCTATATAATATATGAGTTTCACATTTTGAACTGAATTACTGAAATAAAGTAACTTTTCAAA
This sequence comes from Astyanax mexicanus, assembly GCF_023375975.1. NCBI lineage: Eukaryota > Metazoa > Chordata > Actinopteri > Characiformes > Acestrorhamphidae > Astyanax > Astyanax mexicanus. The sequence goes on along the minus strand of NC_064408.1, from coordinate 133,477,507 downwards.
GATATTCTAATTTTTTGAGATGGCCCTGTACAGTAATGATGCTAATAAACTATATCCCTGTTACCATTTCACGAAGTAACTTTAAAACTTTACACTGAAAACACAGGGGGAACATATTTAACCAGAGTCTGGGAAAAGTGGTTCCCCTATTGTTTAATAAAGCCATGTTGTGACAAGTCTGAAAATAATGTCTTTACTCCAAACATTGCTTGTAATTTTTTTTTATTTTTTCAACAGACTTCAGTTAAATGTTACCTTGTGTTTTCAGTGTAAAAGTGGTGCAGATAGTTTTAAAGTGTCTGGGTGAAATGGTAAAAGACTATGGTTTATTAGCATCATTACTGTACATTACATCCACTACAGCTTCTTTAAAAAGAAAATGATTAAAATAAAAGCTTTTTTGTTGTTTTTTGTTTATTATGGGGGGGCGCCATAGTAAACAAAACTTTAATTCTTAAAAAAAAACATTTAATCTACACAGATTTCTCTCCTGAAAACTGTTTATTTGGGTGAGTAAAGCACTTCTGTTTATTTACAGTAAGCTTAGATTTACACATCTGTGACTGAAACGGCCGATAATGCAGACTTTACAGCGCAGCTACAAACAGAGCAGCAATGGAACTATCCGCATCACAGCAGTGCCAATATGACACGTTATAGCACTTCTCTCAGAGCCAATAGAAATAGAGCACATCACGCCCCTCGTGGGGAAAACATTCTGCTCAGTTTTAATAGAAGTGAATGAGAATTTGGGGGTCAGCGAATTTTTAAACATATTTAATATAAAAAGTAAAAAGCAGCTTATTTTCATATCCATCCTCCTGAATAAAGGATCAGATATTTATATAATCTAAATATGATTGGACTCCCTCAGTGTCCGATTTCTGCTACAAAATCAGTGTGGAATAATGAGCTAGAGAGTGAAGAGCCAGAATCACTTATTTAAACTGGTACCATCATTACCTCACCCAGATACCAGACAGAATAAACCAGTTACCTAATGTTTAGTAACACTAGACAGATGGTCATAATGTTTTAGCTTAATTTTATAAGTGCATTTATATAAGATGTAGTTCATCCCAAGGACACTAGATGGAGACAGTGCACCTTTCTCTATTTTACCTAGAAGAGTTTACAAATCTATAATTCTTATTATTTCAGCTTTATTATCACACTGTGTAAAGTTGAAATAAATAGTTATTTATTATTTATTATTAAAACATTATTTTTACTGATTGATACAAAAGGTAAAATTTACACTATTCTTAATTTCTATTAAACATCTACCAAAAGTAGATTATATCTCAATACAAAAAGTGTGTTAATTGTGCAGAAAGTTTATTATTATGGTAAAGTTTAAAATATATAATATATGCATTTTATAAATATAAGTATATAGTTGAGGTACTGATCTTACTCTGGGAAACTCTTGTTCTAATCGAAGCTCAGTCTGAACTCAGTTTTATCAGTTAAAGCACAGCTGATAGATGATATAGAAAAAGAAAATCATACTTAAATAATTAAAATGTGAATTAAATGTGTTTCAGTTGATCTGATCGTGGTTTAATTTGATAGTAGATCCAGTTTAGTGGGAGTTTAGTTGTGGGTCAGGTGAACTGGTGCTTGTGTTACCAGAGTAAACAGGGTTAATTTAACACACAGCTGCTGCACAGTGTTCACTATATGAAGTATCAGGCTGCTGGATTACAGTGAATAAAATACTTTTATTACACTTTATTAAGCTCCTCAGATTTACTCTGATTTTCCTCTAAATATAATTTTTACATGAATGCTTTGATGTGTGATTTAATAATTGTACTATGTGAATATGAGACAACATTAATTCAGACTGATAGATTGAGGAAAATGCTGATAGTGGTACTAATAATATGGAAGAGTGCAGCTGTACTGGAGCATATAGCGAGTTATTACGTATTTTATTCAGAGAGATAATAACAGTTTTAATAAGATAAAGTCTAATAAAATATAGATCTGAACATTGTGATCACTAATATTCTCTTTATAAGCTCTGAAGGTGTTTTTGTGATTAATAGTAGAAAGACTTTCAACCAAGACTGGCTGATTAACTACATCTGTGGTTTTATTTATTTACTTTTGATAAATTATTTATTTACATTATCGTTTTAAGATTTATATATGTAACAAACACCACACTGATAGTGTAAATGTGAAAAAAATATATAACTTACTGTGGATGATGCGTTCATTCTTGATGTTAAATGCTGCAATCTGAGGGAGAAAACACATTTAACTAATCAATAACTCATAAAGACTCATAAATCAGTTTTATCTATTATACAGCACTAAAGCATAGTTATCTTCATCAACTTGAACAATATCATGGTATTAAATATAAGTATTTTTATGTCAATACCTGCATGTAATAGTTTAAATGAGATGATAATTATATCATTATTTATTATTAAAAATATCTGCCTATTATTTGTGACTGAGACACAAAAGAATAATTTGATTAAAAGAAAAAGTCAGTGTTTAATGTTTGAGGTAAATTAAAGGATATTACAGTTTGGTTCTCTTTAAATGTATCAGATTCTTACTCTTGCCCAAGAACTGACTGTTCACTCGCTGCCTAATATAACTATCCACCGCTCAACAGGAGTAAAGGTAATTTATTATTTAAAGTTATTCACATCACCTAACAGTGGTTTTAATGTTATGGCCGACTCTAATACAAATGTGTGTTATTTGTTGCACATAAAACAACACTTTCCTCAGCTGTATATTGCATTTTTCTAACATAAAACAAAAATATTGAAATAACTACTTAATTCAGAGCATGAGCAATTTCAGTAACAGACTTACTGTAAATTACTGTATCAGTAAAATAAAACATACATATTCTGCAGATAAATAAATGATGGGAAGGAGCCTGTCCATGAAGAGAACCATCAATAACAGTGTTTACTGTTCACTGAAAACCAGCAGTAGAATAACAGTATTTTATTATTTAATTAGTTTAAACACTATTACATCAGAATTTACCATAAAATATAATCAGCAGGAAGGTTTAAGGAGTTTCCAGCGTAAACCCTCTGGAATCTCCGGCTGATGGAGGAGAAATATTAGTTTAAAAATCTGTTAAACTGGCTCTTAAACTGAGGTAAAATTGGAGGATAACTTACTGTACTGTACTTTACTGGGGTAAATTAATTAAAATGACAGATAACAGTGAGAAGAACAGTGAGAATAGTGGTAATTACTTTAATCTAAACACTTAAAACTCTTCTTATTCAGGTACAGCAGCTAATAAATGCTCTTTCTCCTCAGAAACTTCAGCAGCGTTTAGCTACAGCCAGTAATTTACCCGCTTCTGAACTTAAACTGCGCCTAAAACCAGCATTTAATTAGTCTAGATTAGTCTAAACTTCTTTAATCTCATCAACTTACCCATAAATTATTAGTGTTTCCTCCGTTTATTAAACAGTTTAAGAGAAACGGGGCTAATTCACTGCTAACTCTGTTAGCTGCTAACAGGCTAATGTGACAGGAATCTGACAGGAGAGCGTCTCGCGCCGAATCACAGCGCGCATAAAGAGCGCGTGAGGGCAGCGCTAATATAAACTACTGCTTTAAAACCACTGAAACTCACATAAAATTACCTAAAATCACCTGAACTCACCCAAATACTCACATGAAATCACCTGAACTCACCTGTCTCGCTGCTTCTAGAAACACCCAGGAGGAGTACTGATCTACAAACGCTGAAATAACCGAGTTATTAATGATCAAACTCGCTGATCCTTCCGCCGGGAAATGTAGTGCACTGATTTAAGTGCAATATTAAATCCAAAACCTGTAATCTGTGTGTTAGTGCCAGAATTATACCCTTTAATTATTTAGCTAAAGTAAATTGGTTTACAAAATATGTTTTTATTAAATAGAAAAATAAATGATATTATTGTGGTTATATAAAAGAACCCAACACGACAATTATCATATATAGCCATTAATAATGGACTTGTAATGCACTAAGACACGATTACAGGTTTTGGATTTTGTATTGCAACGAAAACATAAAAATATTAAGGATTTCAGAAGAAATGATAATATTATATACTATTTAATTTCATTTATTTGAGATGTATTTTTATTTTAAAAAAGACACGTAAAATAATGTTTAATTTATCCATATAAGCAAACTATGTCTATTAGGATTTTTTTGTATTTTAAAAGATAAATAAATTAATCAATTAAGTTTAAAAATTACTACTGATACTACTCACTACTACGAATATTAGCTTCAACAACAAACATATTACTACTAATGCACTAATATTAAACATGTTTAATAATCCTTTATTAATTGAATGCATGTAATCGTTTCTGATTCTGAGAGCTGATATGCCACAGATGACTAATTGGTCCAGCGGTCTAAAGCGCTGCCACTATTAGCAGGAGGCAAGGGCGTAGGAGCAGGTTTGATATTGGGGGGGACACATTTGCCAATATGAACCCAAGCCCACCCTATAGTTTCTTAGAACAACATCTGTGGAAATTACTTTTAATCACAAATAATATTTTTTTTTCTGTATTTTGTTTTTTATTAGTTAACAAGGTGATTTTACAACCTAAACATGTTACTTCACATTACATTTACTGTTGTAAGAAAAAAATATGCATATACATATACATATGACAAAAATGATCAGTTATCACCTAATATTTAAAATAATATAACAGATTTGGTTATTATTATTATTATTATTATTATTATTATTATTATTATTATTATTATTATTATTATAATCATGTATTGGCATGTCAATTCTGTTGTATATTTACATTTTCTCCACTCTTTAAAAAAAATCCTACGCTTTTATTTTTCTATTAAGAGCTCTTCTAAAGATTGGTGTCCTTTTATGTAAAAGAATGTAACTTTACGTTTCATAAAGATTTTAATTATAAACGTCAGGACATGTGGCCTTACTGTGAACCCTGTTCTTACATATTCTACTGAATATTAACACTGTTCTACATATTCTAGAGCTTTCTCTGCTTTAAAGACATTTAATAAAGTAAGTGGTGGTATGATGTGTTTAATGCACTGCTGGATATACATGATTAAACTCAGTAAACTCAGTAAATGACTGTTTATTAGCTGATCAGCTGGATCAGGTGGAAAACACAATTTTGGGGCAGAGATCAGGGTTAAGAAACTGCTTTAAACGACAAACATAAAGTAATGTACTAAATCCTGACTATCCGCTACATCTGGCTTCTAGTTAACTAGTTAACTAAATGAATTTTTGTTCATTATTGCTCACAGTAAATCCTGTAATCCTAAATTAATAAAGACAGTTTAAAAATGAAACAGTAATTAGCTGATCAGGTACAGGGCAAGTTGAACATTACATATAGTTTATTTTTTCTTTAACGTTGACTTCCAATCTATCTAATTCCAAAGTTAAGCTAACTCACTCACACAGCTGCAGTTTATTAATCACAGTGGGTTTAAACTGTGTGCTGATTTAGAGTGTTGTATTTTTAACCAGCTATCAGAAACATCATCACAGTTTATGTGGTTAGCCTATCTTACCTTTCTTTTAGAAAAATCCCCGTATATCCAGATCTTAATCAGCTGAAGCTGCTGCAGCCCGATCCCGCTGCTAAATCTCACAGCGAGGGGGCGGGGCTTCCCCCACTAGCACACCGCGGGCCGCAAAACCAGCAAGCTGATTGGCTGTTTGTGCTGAGAGGCGGGACTTAATACCTGAACCGGCTCCGTGATTGGTCCGGTCTGTCTCCTCATTAATAGTACAGCTGATCTGAGCGAAACAATATAATTTTTTGGGGGGACAAATCCACCTGTTTCCAATATTGGGTGGGACATGTCCCACCCATCCCCCCCCAGTTCCTACGCCAATGGCAGGAGGTTGCAGGTTTGAACCCCAGCTCATGCAGCTTTGCCATCAAGCTGTCGGCGCTCAGAGGGAGCACAATTGGCCCTGCGCCTTCTGGGTGGGTACAGTAGATGGCGCTCTCTCCAGCATCACTCCTAGGATGATGTCTGCACCACAGGGCGTCTGTGAGCTGATGTATCGGAATTGAGTCGGTGCACTTTCCTCCGAGAGCTTCACTCTCCTGGTGTGTTGGGGCATCACTAGTGATAGGGGGAGTAATTGGCCATGTAATTTGGGGAGAAAATGCAAACATAAGAAATAAAATTATAAAAAAAAAAAAATCATACACAGAAAATTCACTGTGACTACCTGATCACTCATGCCAAATTCTCAAACACTAGAGGTCCCAAGCCTACGTTAGCCACAGACCTGCTCACAAATCTTCTTGCTTTAGTCGAACTTCTGATTAAACTTTTGGGACTTCAGTTTCACACTTTTCCTGCAAAACTGCCCCAAACTCCAGCCTAAACCCTTTGAGTTCATTCCTTTCCTTCTCATTCCAGACCAAGGAAATGGGAAATACTAGCAAAATTACAGAAGATACAGCCAATCAGCTTCTGTTCCAATACTTTTTAATATTATAACAATCTGATCTTCTGTCTGATTAGAGCAAGTTAACAAGTTGAGTAATACGGTTAATGTTTGAAAGTGAAATATATTTATATTTATATATGATTTAATGTATATTATTTTTGTAGGTATGTGACTATAAATATTTTACATTTTAAATGTTTGTTCTAGGAATCAGGTCATAAAACATTTGAATAGATATATTATAGTTTGAACAGAGCTGTAGATGTAAAAACACAGTTTTTAAAGGATCTAGTTTTATATCCAACACTAATCCAGCACACCTACTGTAGCTCCATTCAATACATGAGATTAAAAACACACATTCACACACTGTCCTGTAGAGATGATCTCAGGATGTACTGAGAGACTTTATGAGTTAAAGTAAGAAACTGATAAAGTACTGTAAGGAACTTTACACAGACTTTGGGGTTTAATATATTCACTCTTTTTATTGTCTTATTTTTGCTACATCTTTTTCCTTTCTGACCTGTTCCTGCTGTGACACTAGCTATATGTTTCCCACTGTGGGATTAAACAGATGATCTGATCTTACAGTATTTTTTACAACTGTTTACACACATTTTCCAAGCTCTGTGTCTATTTTTCAAAACTCTATACACAAAACCCACAATTGCTCACACAAAATGCCTCAAATCTCCAGCAAAATGACACACAACATTCAACATGTCATCAACACATCTCAAAAGCAAGCACTGACCTCACACTGCCAACACCTTTATCATAATATGACATTTTGGATTCATGGTGTGCACACTGTTGATCAAAACCTAAAGCTCTTCTTTCATTCAGGGATTCTATGTTTATTTCCATACATAAGTGCAGAGAGAATGTGAAATACTCACAACACACACAAACAGTTTTCAAACCCAAAATATTTATTTTTTCCAAATCAATGTTCGGATTATGGCTGTCACCGTGAATCGGACCCGCAGTCCAGCCTCTCTCATGGTCAACCCATGATTGATCACATGATCAACCAATGTAGCCCTAATCTCATCTGAGACAGCTCTCCTTGCTTCCCTTCTTTGCCTTTGTCCTCTTCCCTGTCCAACTCGTCCTCTTCCTCCCCTTCCAACTCCTCCTCCTCGAACCCGAACTCCTCGTGGACGTCCTCTGCCTCTACCAACTCTCCCGGCTCTCACTTTGTTTCATTCATGGTTCAAAACAGACATCTTGACATTTAACCTATTTATAGATGTCAAGTTTCTGGTGTTTTGCTTTGATTTTCCCTCAGTTATGCTCCAACTTGAAAGAGCCCAGTCACGCAAGGAACAACTCGAAGGTGTCTTTGATTGGTTTGATTTTATTGATGAAAGGTATCAGCCAGGCAGATAGTTAGGTTGATAACCAGTAGCGTTTGACCGGTGAACTGAAGGATTTTCTTGTTTTCTTTAGTTTGTCTTTTTCCAAGCTTTTGCTCCAAACAAACATTTGCTTCTTTGTCCCCTGCAGCATGTGTTGATCTGAGGGTAAAGATGGCCGCCTTACAGGAAATCCCTCAGACCTGACAGGAAGTCCATCAGAGTGCAGTGGTGTGGTTGTTTCAAAGCTTGTCTGCCCCCTGCAGGTCCGGATGGAGACTTGTTGATTGTTGTTTTGAATGTGGATGAAGATGTTTGGTTATTTTAGTGTTTTGACAGTTGGCGTGACACCTCCCACTTGACCTCTCAGTTTTGGAACCTAGAGAGGTCACAAGAGTTGTGGATGGTCAGGGTTTGTCTTCTTTTTCCTTGGTGGGTGGTTATTTTTGTTTTTCGATGGGTAGTAGGACAACGAGCCGTCGTACATCTCTGTGCAGAATTGTAGAGGGAATTTTAGTTGAAAGGTTCTTTGTTGACCTTTGGTCAGATTTCATGGTTGAGACTGGGTAGCTGGGGAAGGTTCGGACATGAACATCTCGGACAACACCCTTCTTGTCAGGGTTGACACTGACGACTCTGGCAAGTTTGTACTGACTTCTCAATGCATTTTGGTCAGCAAGCCAGACAATGTCTCCTGTGGCTACATTTCTGTGTGTTGTGTGCCACTTGCTCCTGATGAATAGATTGGGCCCCGCCAACTGACTCCACTTCCTCCAGAACCGGTCAACTTCTGTTTGGATTGCTCTTAGCCTTTTGTAGGGGTAGCCATCAAAGTCAAAGCTTCCGAGGTCTCCTCTGGGTCCTGTTCTCCCGAGCAGTAGAGAATTTGGGCTGATGTATTCTATACAACCCTCTCGACTTTGAGTTCTGGCATCTATGGGTCCCTCGTTGGCGAGGTTTGCAGCCATGTAGAGGAAGGTTTGGAACTCACTCCAGGTAAAGCATCCATCTCCTCCCAGGTTGTGTAGAGCGCGTTTCACTGTTCGCACAGCAGCCTCCGCAGCTCCATTTCTGTGAGGGGAATCAGCGGGGTGAAGTTTCCAGCTCCATTCTGTCCCATGCTTGGAGGCTTCATTTTCAACCTCTGATGATTGTAGCTGGTCCAGAAAGGCGTACAGCTGATTGAGGGCAGGTCTGGCACCTACAAAGTTTTTTCCAGGATCTGACCACAGCTTCTTTGGATGTCCTCTTAGTGCTGTGAATCTTTTGTAGGCCAGCAGGAAACTTTCAGAAGACTGACCACTTACGACATCTGTGTGCAGAGCTCGGGATGCCATACAGCAGAAGACTAACCCCCATACCTTGAGCCTTGATTTCTTCTTAACTTCATCCTTCACTTCATAAGGTCCAAATAGATCCACTGTTGTGAACTCGAAAGGTCTGGCTGGTGTTATCCGTTCGGATGGGAGGTCACTCATGATTTGTCGGCACTTTTTAGCTCTAGCCTTTCTGCATGTCACACAGCTGTCCGCAGTCATCTGAACCAGTTTCCGGACTCTTATGACCCATGCTTTCTTTCTCATTCGCAGAAGTGTACCTGCTATTTCTTCGTGGTTTGCATTGTGAGCTTCTTGTGCCAGAAGAGAGGATATCCATGCATCACAAGGTAAGATTGGTACTGTAGTTTTTTCATCATTGAAGATCTGAAATCTTCCTCCGCAGACCAAGAGTCCAGTTTCTGCATCTTTGTACACAGCCAGTCTGTTGAGGGTAGTGTCTTGGAAGGATGCACCCTCTTGTGCTGCGAGGAAGAGGTCTCTCTGTGCATCTTCACATTCACTGACGGTGAGTACAGCTTGTTTGGCTCTGGACTTAAGCTCTTCTGGCGAAAGCCCCTCCCACTTTGGCTTACTTGTGAATTGGGTTTTGTCCAGCAATTTTTTCCATCTAACTGCAGCTCTCCACACCCAGGCAACAACTCTGATGACCTTGGTTAGGCTGCTTGTACCACCAGACGGAACATCGTGTGATTTCTTGAGCTGTGCTCTGGTCAGTGCTGCTGAGAAGGACTTCCTTTGAAGCTTCTTTATCCCTTCCCTGGCGTGGGCTGCAACTTCTTTGGCAGACTTTTTCGGCCACTCTTCCACAGGAAGTTTCAGGAAGTCTGGTCCATTCTGCCACACAGAATCCTCTTTGAGATCTTCTGGAGCTGCACCTCTTGTTATGATGTCTGCCACATTGAGGTCTCCCTGGATCCACCACCAGTCATCAGGGGATGTGGTCTTCTGGATCTCTCCAACCCTGTTCGCAAAGAATGTCTGATACCCATAGCTGTCTCTTTGGATTGCTCCCAACACAGTTTGACTGTCCAGCAGGTGGAGCCATTTTTCAACCTCCATCCGACCGTGTTTCTCAATGTATCTTCTGAGGCGGACTGCATAGACAGCACCACAGATTTCAGCTTTGACTGGTTCTCCCTTTTGGTCGAGTGGTGTAAGCTTTGCTTTTGACTCAACGAGTCTGACTTCAACGCCCTGCGCAGTCTCCCACCTGAAGTACACCACGGCTCCGTAGCTCTGGTCACTCCCATCAGAGAATGTTACTCCCCATGTTTTTTTGGTCCAGTTGCATGGTGTGAGGCTCCTGTGGAAGGTTATTTGGCTGAGGCGGATGTAGTCTTCAAACAGCTGGATTGCTTCTTCCCTCAGTTGTTCTGACAGTGGCTTGTCCCAAGTGTCTCGGGCTGTGCTGGTTCCAGCCTCTTGGAAGGCTCTACTGACTAGTATGGCACCCCTCTGTTTTACAGGAGTGACAAGACCTATTGGGTCATACAGGCTAGCTACTTGGCTCAACAAATATCTTCTGGTGAGTGGCTTGGGAGTTTTTTCTCTCACCTCTTCTTTCATGAGATTTGGACCCACTCTCATTTTCTTCCTCCTCTTCGAGAAGTTGACTGAGGTCATTGGGTACAGTTTGTCACTTTCGACAAGGTAGCCGACTCCCAGGGCTTTGTCATCTTCTTCTCTTCTTTGATTTGGGAGAATAAGGATTTTGTTTGCTGGTGTGAGTGTGTCCCTCCCACTCTGACCTGACCGGACCCAGGGCTTCAGGTGGAATCCACCTGCTTTCAGGATTTTATCAACTCCTCTGGTGATTTTGTCCAGCTTTTCCAAGTCATTGTGAGAAGTCAATACATCATCAACATAAAAGTCTTCCTCCAGGATCCTGCGCTCCTCCTCCAGGTGAGCAAACATGGGTAACTTTGCAGTCTCTCTCATGGCCAGCTGTGCGATGCACCCTGCTGGTGGGTCACCAATGTTGACTCGGGTGATGGCATACTCTTCCAGTTCACTGTCTTCGGTGTCTCTCCAGAGAAATCTGTGAAGATGCATTTCCAAGTCTTCCAACCACACTGAATTATACATCTTCTTGATGTCACCGAGTGCTGCATGCACACCTCTTCTGAACCTGAGTAGCACTGCTCGAACCGGATTGAGGACGTCAGGTCCTTTTAGCAGAAGATCGTTCATGCTGAGTCCCTTGAACTTCTGGCTGCTGTTCCAGACCAGGCGTATGGGTGTTGTGACAGAGTGTGGGTTTGGCGCCACCAAGTGGCTGACGTACCATACTGGTCCTGTCCAGTTGGCCATAGTCTCTTTGGTGAGTTTCCTTGCTGCTCCTCTCTCCACCATTTCGTGGACTTGAGCTGCATATACTATTTTCCACTCTGGTTCCTTTTTGAGTTGTTCCTCTATCCTCCGAAAAGTGGCTTCCACTCCACTTCTGTTGTTGGGCAGGGAATTTGGATCCTCAATCCATGGGTACTTTGTGTCCCAGTGTGGTTCACTGCTGTGATTGTTGGCGGTGATGTAGGTGAGGCCTGTCCTGATGATTTCGAGCTCTTTTTCTTCACTCAGTGTCATTTCCTTGCCTCCTGGTTGGCAGTTGCCGCATCTGCATCCTCCACACTTCGGTTCACAGGCTGCTCCAATACTGTCCCATTTCCACCAGTTGAGGAATTCTTTGTTGGTTACAGTGGTTTTGGTTTCAGCTTTGATTCCATGCGTGTCACAGAGTTCTTGGTACTTTACAGCTGTGGCCCTCATGGATCGTGCGAAGTGGGTTTTTGATGTGTGCGCTGCCAAGTCCACCTTTTCAAAGAGGTCTGGGTGGGTTCCGCCGACTGTCTTTCCTAGTGGGCCATCCCAGAGCACGAGGTCACCGACCACCTTCACCCTCTGTGGTGCAAGTCGTCCCTCTCGATGGCTGATGAGCAGTTCTATTTGCTCCGGTCTGTGAAGGTCATCCAAGCTGGCATTTGGAAAGAACCTTTCCAGTTGTTGGGGTGTGACTGGGTTTTGTACCTTGGCTATGTCTTTCAAGCCATAGCAGAGGAGCTCATGGGCTCGTTCGCTTCCTCTGGGGGTCTTCACTCTCACTCTGAGGTGGTATCTCCTTGTCTTTACTTTTAGGGCCATTCCTCCAACCCCTTGGATGACTAGTGTGATTTTTTCACTCTTCAGATCGAGTCTCCTGGCTGCACGGTGGGTAATGTAATTTGTGTCGGATGCCAAGTCGATTAGAGTACCGATCTTCTGACCTGCATTGGTGGTGACTTCAAGGAGCATGAGGATCACTGGGAGCTCTTGAACTACACTTACTTTCATGCCTGCAGGTTCGTCGGTGTAGTGAGATCTTGCAGAGACATTTGTAAAGGCTCTCTTGAACTTTTCTGCCATTTCAGGGGACAGTTCTGACACGAATTGTTGTTGCTCTTCTGTTAGTTGATGCCTCCTCGTGTTTGGCTTTGATGTCTCCGTCTCAACCCTTTTAGGGTCTCCTTTCTGGCACAGGAAGAAGTGATGGCCTCTCCTACAGCCCGGCTTTCTACACAGGTAAGTGTCTTTGCAGGTTATATCGTCTTCTTCATGACACTCCAGACATTTTGTGCAGGCTCCCAGTCTCTCCACAGCACTCAGTTTGTCTCTCAGCTTCAGTTCTTTAAACTTCCTGCAGAAGAAGAGCTTTTCTGTGTGCCGCTCATCACCACAGACGACGCATCCCCCTTTGCTTGTGGACCTAGTCAAGGCATATCTCTTGGTGTCAGCCAGCCTCTTTTCTGGCTTCTCACCTAGTCCGAGCTGCTCAAGCCTCTCTAAAACTTCCTCCTGAGTTTTCAGGTAGGTCAGGAGGCTGTCGAAATGGTTTTCTGGAGTGACTGCATTTGTTGGGTTCACCATGAAGACTAGCCAGTCCCTCTTCATCGTGTTAGGCAGTTTGCTCTCAATCGTTTTGACTACAAGAGGATTTTTAATGGCTCCGGTGTTTCCGAGCTCTGTGAGGTCGTTCAAGGCCTTTTCAACAGACTGGATCAGTTCGATCATCTTCCTGGGCTGGTAGGATTTCAGAGGTGGGATTCTCTCCAGGTCTTCGATGATCTCCAGGGCGATGGTGGTTTTATTCCCGAATCGGTTTTCCAGGACCTTGAACATATCCTCAGCAGTTTTGTAGGTGGGGAGCCGTAGGTCTCTGCGGATTTTGTCGTCAACACTGTCAAGGAGCTGCATCTTCTTTGCTTCCGCCGAGCCGGTTGGTTCGCCTTGCCGCTGCAGACTCTCCCAGTCCTTTTTCCATTGATAGAACTCTCTTTTTGAGCCAAGGAATCTGGGTAGGCTGGTGGGTTTTATTTTCAGGATAGACTGCTGGACTGGCTGTTGTGCTGACTGAGTCTGAAGAGTTGTTCCACGCCTTTCCTCCTCTGCAGTTCTCTGCAAGATCAGGTATTCAGCCTTTTTTGCCTCAAGGTTATTTTTCATCTTTCTTAAACCCTTTGTCCTGCCATCCCAGTCATCTTTTTCTTTGTTGGGTATCCACTCTTGCCACTGCTTGAATACAGCCATTGCATCTGCGACAAGTTGCTTTGCGCTTTCCACCTGGTGCTCATATCCATTTTTGTTGACTAGGGCCACAGGGGTTCCACGAGCTTGTTCGCAGGCCGACTCTGCCTCCTCAATGGCGAAGGTCAACTCCCCCTCAGCGTACCTTGACCAGAGACTGGACTGCACGCTTGTTCTGACTTCTTCCAGTCTATTTTTACAGTCTCCTGTGGTCTTTGAAAGGTCTGCTTGTTCTTTGGGATTCAGCTTCACCTCCTCTTCCTCTTCTTCAACCTCCGCTAGTAGACCAAGCTCATACTCGTCGTTCGCGTCGTTGACTTTCCTGGAGAGTGAGCAGAGTTCCCTGTATTCCTTCTGTATCTCTGATTTCGTCAGGTGTTCAATTCCTCTTGTGAGGTAATTGGCCTGTTTTGTGAAGGCCATCTTTGCTGAAGTCCTCTCCATCTTCAGCTGTTTGAAGGTTTTTCCAGTGGCTTCTTCCGCCATACTTGAAGTTGCCCTTTGCGTAGACAAAGTTGACTGGAGGCCGTTGATCCTCCGTCTCTGTTGCCACGGTGGTTATCAACTGTCAAGTTTCTGGTGTTTTGCTTTGATTTTCCCTCAGTTATGCTCCAACTTGAAAGAGCCCTGTCACGCAAGGAACAACTCGAAGGTGTCTTTGATTGGTTTGATTTTATTGATGAAAGGTATCAGCCAGGCAGATAGTTAGGTTGATAACCAGTAGCGTTTGACCGGTGAACTGAAGGATTTTCTTGTTTTCTTTAGTTTGTCTTTTTCCAAGCTTTTGCTCCAAACAAACATTTGCTTCTTTGTCCCCTGAAGCATGTGTTGATCTGAGGGTAAAGATGGCCGCCTTACAGGAAATCCCTCAGACCTGACAGGAAGTCCATCAGAGTGCAGTGGTGTGGTTGTTTCAAAGCTTGTCTGCCCCCTGCAGGTCCGGATGGAGACTAGTTGATTGTTGTTTTGAATGTGGATGAAGATGTTTGGTTATTTTAGTGTTTTGACAGTTGGCGTGACAATAGACCTATACTTAGCCAATGATTCGTTGGTGTTCAATACAGTAATGAGTGCTTACACATGTGAGGGGTGGGAGTGAAGCACTGGTGATTTAGTGTGGTATTTTGATAGGTTGTGTTTAAAAGATGAAATCAAGTAACTTCCTGTTTGATCTTTGTGTGTTAGGTAGAAACTTGTGTGTAGAGTTTTGCAAAATGTGTGTTTGGAAATTGAAAACTGAGTCAGACACTGAGAATTAGTGTGTGGTTTTGCAGATTTGGTGTGGGGTTATGGTGTTTGAAGGGCATGTTTAGAAAATTGTGTGACAAGTAAAGATTTAGTGTGTAAACAGTTGAAGCTGTAATGAGTGAGTTAATCTGTATCTGTAACTTTAGCTTTACAGATCAGCAGTGGAGTCTTTTAGTGCACTGCCGAGTTAAACACATTATCAGCTCATGAAATAACATCAGTATTAAAACGCTGATCTCTGCATGGAGATCTGTGAGACTCTGCAGAAGCTGAAAGATTTGTGGTGTTTTTACCGGAGATGGAGTCGCTCCACACGGTTTAGGAGAAATCTCTCTCTCTCTCTCTCTCTCTCTCTCTCTCTCTCTCCCTGCTGAACACTGTGGAGTTAACTTCCAGTCGAGCTCAGTAAGTAACGACAGGTTAATTCCCGGGTTTTGTATTTAACCGCACTGCGCTGCTGCAGGAGAGACGGGTACTGATTGGATGACTACCCCGCTTGTCCCGCCTCTCGACCTTCGCTAAAGTAAGCAGTGATTGGATCTCCTCCTTACTTGTCACTACCTTTTTACAGAACTAAATCAGTTCTGATTGGATTTCGTCCCTGACAAACATTTTCGTCTCGTTTTTATTTTTTTAATACTGTTTTTATTTAGTTATCGTCTCGTTTTTGTCTTGAAAAAAAGCTTAGTTGACGAAGACTATGACGAAAATTATTCCTCAACGAAATGAACACTGATTCTAGAGCAGTGATTGGTTGATCTCCTCTGATTTACTCTCTTAGATCTCTGAGATCATCACCCCACAATTTGCTGGCTGGATCTCAGACTCTTCTTTATTCTAAAGGGGAACTCTGGTGTGAAATTAAATAATACAGTGCTTTTAGCCAAAGCTCCCAACAGGCCACAATGCTAGGAGCATAAAGTTACCTGTGGAAAGAAATCACTATTTTTACACCATTAATAAGCCTAAAGCTGTTTCACACTTCATGAGTAGAATTCAGAGAGCCCTGATGTTTAAAAAAATAGGCACAGAGAAATTTTAAAGTGATCAGAAAGTTTACTAACTGTGATTTTTAGTGTTGATAATGCTGAGTTCCCTTTCACTCACAGGGTCTCGCATCACTAATCTACTCATCAATGATGTTCATAAACATCAGGACCTCAGAGCATCTAAGAGCTGTGTGGAAGGAAGAACCTGGATTAGAACTTTCAGAAGAAGAGTGGAATCATGCACTGTGAAAAGGTCCATCACTGTTTACATTTCAGTAGAAACAGAACAGCTTACTTTTATCTAAGTGTTGATAATCTTGAAATAGGTGTTATAAAGCTCTATGAAATTAGAACATGTATGTTTGGAAAGTTCTGTGTTTATCCCTGTATTCAGTCATTTTATTTACTTTTTGTTATTTCTTCTTCTTTAAGTAATTGTGTAAAATTCATGCATTGTATTGTTGCATGTACACTACCGTTCAAAAGTTTGGGGTCACTCAAACAATTTTGTGTTTCCATGAAAAGTCACACTTATTCACCACCATACGTTGTGAAATGAATAGAAAATAGAGTCAAGACATTGACAAGGTTAGAAATAATGATTTGTATTTGAAATAACATTGTTTTTACATCAAACTTTGCTTTCATCAAGGAATCCTCCATTTGCAGCAATTACAGCATTGCACACCTTTGGCATTCTAGCTGTTAATTTGTTGAGGTAAGCTGGAGAAATTGCACCCCACGCTTCTAGAAGCAGCTCCCACAAGTTGGATTGGTTGGATGGGCACTTCTGGCATACCATACGGTCAAGCTGCTCCCACAACAGCTCAATGGGGTTCAGATCTGGTGACTGCGCTGGCCACTCCATTACCAATAGAATACCAGCTGCCTGCTTCTGCTGTAAATAGTTCTTGCACAATTTGGAGGTGTGTTTAGGGTCATTGTCCTGTTGTAGGACGAAATTGGCTCCGATCAGGCGCTGTCCACCGGGTATGGCATGGCATTGCAAAATGGAGTGATAGCCTTCCTTATTCAGAATCCCTTTTACCCTGTACAAATCTCCGACCTTACCAGCACCAAAGCAACCCCAGACCATCACATTACCTCCACCATGCTTAACAGATGGCGTCAGGCATTCTTCCAGCATCTTTTCATTTGTTCTGCGTCTCACAAATGTTCTTCTTTGTGATCCAAACACCTCAAACTTGGATTCATCCGTCCACAACACTTTTTTCCAGTCTTCCTCTGTCCAATGTCTGTGTTCTTTTGCCCATCTTAATCTTTTTCTTTTATTAGCCAGTCTCAGATATGGCTTTTTCTTTGCCACTCTGCCCTGAAGCCCAAAATCCCGCAGCCTGTAGATGTTGACACTGGTGTTTTGCGGGTACTATTTAATGAAGATGCCAGTTGGGGACCTGTGAGGCGTCTGTTTCTCAAACTAGAGACTCTAATGTACTTATCTTCTTGCTTAGTTGTGCAACGCGGCCTCCCACTTCTTTTTCTACTCTGGTTAGAGCCTGTTTGTGCTGTCCTCTGAAGGGAGTAGTACACACCGTTGTAGGAAATCTGCAATTTCTTAGCAATTTCTAGCATGGAATAGCCTTCATTTCTAAGAACAAGAATAGACTGTCGAGTTTCAGATGAAAGTTCTCTTTTTCTGGCCATTTTGAGCGTTTAATTGACCCCACAAATGTGATGCTCCAGAAACTCAATCTGCTCAAATGAAGGTCAGTTTTGTAGCTTCTGTAATGAGCTAGACTGTTTTCAGGTGTGTGAACATGATTGCACAAGGGTTTTCTAATCATCAATTAGCCTTCTGAGCCAATGAGCGAACACTGGAGTGATAGTTGCTGGAAATGGGCCTCTATACACCTATGTAGATATTGCACCAAAACCAGACATTTGCAGCTAGAATAGTCATTTACCACATTAGCAATGTACAGAGTGTATTTGTTTAAAGTTAGGACTAGTTTAAAGTTATCTTCATTGAAAAGTACAGTGCTTTTCCTTCAAAAATAAGGACGTTTCAATGTGACCCCAAACTTTTGAACGGTAGTGTATATATGGCAAATTCCTCAGAATCTGTGCCATTTCTGTCCCCAGGAAATACATCTACAAATATAAACACAAAAAAACTTTAAAATATATTTTATTATTAAGCATAGTGTCTTGTACCTAATTGACCTTATTGCAAAAGTAAGATATGTAATTTAAAACATTAATAAAAACTACTTACAACACTTTTTTGCATTGTTGTGTGACTCCAAATCCCATCTATGCTTTAAAAATATGTTTTACTGTGCTGTTTTGCTGTGTTGCGTTGCTGTGTTGTCTTGTGATGTGTTGTCGTGCTGTACTGCTGTGCTGTGTTGTATTGTCATGCTGTGTTGCTGTGTTGTGTTGCTGTGTTGTATTGTTATGCTGTGGTGTGTTGTTATGCTGTGGTGCTGTGTTGTATTGTTATGCTGTGGTGCTGTGGTGTGTTGCTGTGTTGTATTGTTATGCTGTGGTGCTGTGGTGTGTTGCCGCACTGTCTTTTCGTGGTATGTGCTGTGTTGCCGTGTTGTGTTGCTGTATTGTGTTGCCGTGCTGTGTTGCTGTATTGTGTTGCTGTATTGTGTTGCCCTGCTGTGTTGCCGTGTTGTGTTGCCGTGTTGTGTTGCAGTGTTGTGTTGCTGTGTTGTATTGTTATGCTGTGGTGTGTTGCCGTGCTGTGTTGCAGTGTTGTGTTGCTGTGTTGTATTGTTATGATGTGGTGCTGTGGTGTGTTGCAAGTGTTGTGTTGCCATATTGTATTGTTATGCTGTGGTGCTGTGGTGTGTTGCCGTGTTGTGTTGCTGTGCCGTGTTGTATTGTCACGCTGTGTTGCTGTGTTGTGTTGCTGTGTTGTATTGTTATGCTGTGGTGCTGTCGTGTGTTGTTATGCTGTGGTGCTGTCGTGTGTTGTTATGCTGTGGTGCTGTGTTGTATTGTTATGCTGTGGTGCTGTGTTGTATTGTTATGCTGTGGTGTGTTGTTATGCTGTGGTGCTGTGGTGTGTTGCCGCACTGTCTTTTCGTGGTATGTGCTGTGTTGTTGTGGTGTGTTGCCCTGCTGTGTTGCCGTGTTGTGTTGCTGTATTGTGTTGCCGTGCTGTGTTGCTGTGTTGTATTGTTATGCTGTGGTGCTGTGTTGTATTATTATGCTGTGTTGCTGTGGTGTGTTGCCGTGTTGTGTTGCTGTATTGTGTTGCAGTGCTGTGTTGCTGTGTTGTATTGTTATGCTGTGGTGCTGTGTTGTATTGTTATGCTGTGTTGCTGTGGTGTGTTGCCGCACTGTCTTTTCGTGGTATGTGCTGTGTTACAGTGTTGTGTTGCTGTGTTGTATTGTTATGCTGTGGTGCCGTGTTGTGGTGCCGTGTTGTGTTGCCGTGCTGTGTTGCCGTGCTGTGTTGCCGTGCTGTGTTGCTGTGTTGTATTGTTATGCTGTGGTGTGTTGCAGTGTTGTGTTGCCATGTTGTATTGTTATGCTGTGGTGACGTGTTGTGTTGCCGCACTGTCTTTTCGTGGTATGTGCTGTGTTGCCGTGCTGTGTTGCTGTGTTGTATTGTTATGCTGTGGTGCTGTGGTGTGTTGCCGCACTGTCTTTTCGTGGTATGTGCTGTGTTGCCGTGCTGTGTTGCTGTGTTGTATTGTTATGCTGTGGTGTGTTGCCGTGCTGTGTTGCTGTGTTGTATTGTTATGCTGTGGTGCCGTGTTGTGTTGCCGCACTGTCTTTTCGTGGTATGTGCTGTGTTGCAGTGTTGTGTTGCTGTGTTGTATTGTTATGCTGTGGTGTGTTGCCGTGCTGTGTTGCAGTGTTGTGTTGCTGTGTTGTATTGTTATGCTGTGGTGCCGTGTTGTGTTGCCGTGCTGTGTTGCCGTGCTGTGTTGCTGTGTTGTATTGTTATGCTGTGGTGTGTTGCAGTGTTGTGTTGTATTGTTATGCTGTGTTGCCGTGCTGTGTTGCTGTGTTGCTGTGTTGTATTGTTATGCTGTGGTGTGTTGCAGTGTTGTGTTGCCGTGTTGTATTGTTATGCTGTGGTGCCGTGTTGTGTTGCCACACTGTCTTTTCGTGGTATGTGCTGCGTTGTTGTACTGTGTTGCCGTGCTATGTTGTTGTATTGTGTTGCCATGCTGTTTTGTTGCCGTGCTGTGTTTCAGTGCTGTGTTGCCGTGGCGTTGTTTCCTGCGGCTGGCGAGGTTTAGCTGACCTCAGGTTCTTCTGCTGCTCTCGGTTCCCCTTTCCTCACTAACTATGGGGTTTCCAGTGAAACAGAGAGAGGAGAGTTATATATTAAACTGCACACCACAACAGCCACACCCACTCACTGCAGGCCACACCCACACACAGGGGGCGGACCTTCAGCAGAACACACCACCACTCCAGCAGCTACGGGTCAGTTAGCAGTCCGGCGTCTCTCCAGTGCAGTGTGTGGTGAGGATATTAAAGATAAAGCTGATGATGATGAAGCTGATGAGGATGATGATGATGTTCTGCTCGGGGATCAGCTCTCTGCCGTCGGGTTCTGCGAGGTTCTGCTGTGGTTCTGTTCTGATGTTCCTCAGGGTGTGGGGTGAGCAATCACTTCAGTCACATTAATACAAATATATTCTCTAGACTAATTAAATATTATTAATCTATAATCGATTAACACACTTTATTCAATGTTGTTTGG
The DNA here is from genome assembly GCF_023375975.1 of Astyanax mexicanus. Classification (NCBI taxonomy): domain Eukaryota; kingdom Metazoa; phylum Chordata; class Actinopteri; order Characiformes; family Acestrorhamphidae; genus Astyanax; species Astyanax mexicanus. The sequence goes on along the minus strand of NC_064408.1, from coordinate 133,456,840 downwards.
CTGTAGAAACACTAAACAGAGTGGCTGTATTTTTGAGATGCAGAGCTTTGCAGTAACACTAAAGGGAGGGGCTGTAACTGTTCAGGGGCGGGTCTTTAGTGGAACACTGAGGGGAGGGTTTCTATAAAAGGTATGGGGGTGGGTCTTTAGTGGAACACTGAGGGGAGGGTTTCTATAAAAGGTTTGGGGGCGGGTCTTTAGTGGAACACTGAGTGGAGGGTTTCCATAAAAGGCATGGGGGCGGGTCTTTAGTGGAACACTGAGGGGAGGGTTTCTATAAAAGGTTTGGGGGCGGGTCTTTAGTGGAACACTGAGGGGAGGGTTTCTATATAAGGTGTGAGGGCGTGTCTTTAGTGGAACACTGAGGGGAGAGTTTCTATAGAAGGTTTGGGGGCGGGTCTTTAGTGGAACACTGAGGGGAGGGTTTCTATAGAAGGTATGGGGCGGGACTTTAGTGGAACACTGAGGGGAGGGTTTATATAAAAGTTATGGGGAGGGGCTTTAATGGAATACTGAGGGGAGGGTTTCTATAAAAGGTATGGGGGAGGGTCTTTAGTGGAACACTGAGGGGAGGGTTTCTATAAAAGGTTTGGGGGAGGGGCTTTAGTGGAACACTGAGGGGAGGGCTTTTATAAAAGGTATGGGGGAGGGGCTTTAGTGGAACACTGAGGGGAGAGTTTATATAAAAGTTATGGGGAGGGGCTTTAATGGAACACTGAGGGGAGGGTTTCTATAAAAGGTATGGGGGAGGGTCTTTAGTGGAACACTGAGGGGAGGGTTTCTATAAAAGGTTTGGGGGAGGGGCTTTAGTGGAACACTGATGGGAGGGTTTTTATAAAAGGTTTGGGGCGGGTCTTTAGTGGAACACTGAGTGGAGGGTTTCCATAAAAGGTATGGGGGCGGGTCTTTAGTGGACCACTGAGGGGAGGGTTTCTGTAAAAGGTTTGGGGGCGGGTCTTTAGTGGAACACTGAGGGGAGGGATTCTATAAAAGGTTTGGGGGCGGGTCTTTAGTGGAACACTAAGGTAAAGGGTTGCTGATCCCCGGCTCCTCCTTCTGTATCTGCAGGTGTTTGCGGCTCTGATTGGTCGGTGAACGTTCCCACCTCTATCGCTGGTGTATCCGGGCTGTGCGTTCACGTCCCCTGCAGCTTCTCGTATCCGGGGCCGAGAGCGCCGGCCAGTAAGATCAGGGGGCTGTGGTTCAGGGGCGGGGCTCTGGTGTGTAACAGCCGGCAGTGGGAGCAGGTGGACGCTCTGTACTTGAACAGAAGCAGAATCGTGGGTTCTCTGGAGAGGAACGAATGCTCGCTGAAGATCGGGCTGCTGGGGACGGGGGACGCCGGGAGTTACATGTTCCGGGTTGAGATAGACGGGCAAGACCGATACTCGTTCAAGGACCAGAGCGTGACCCTCAGCGTGACCGGTCAGTCTGACTCTTCGCACACTGAATAATCACATTTATATTAGAGATTGTCACGATGTTATGCTTGATCAGTGTAAATACCATTGGTAAATTATACCATTGTAAATACCATTGGTGTGCAGTGAGGACCTTCTAACCCTTCAGAGAAGGGGTGACAATAAGTGCATGGTACCCACTATATTTACCGCACGCCACTGGTAAATACATATATGGAATTATACCCCTCCGTTTCCTGTTCCAGACACGCCCCCTGCTCCGTCCCTGCAGTGCCCGGGTGTACTGGCCGAGGGCGTCCCCGTGTCTCTGGTGTGCTCTGTGGTACACACCTGTCGGGAGGCGGCGCCGGTGCTGCGCTGGACCTCGGTTAGGGCCGGGCAGGTGGTGCCGCAGCCGCAGGGACGTCGGCAGCTCCAGCAGCGCTGGGAGGAACGAGCCGTGCTGAACCTGCTGCCCTCTCCTGGAACCCACGGGGAACTGCTGCAGTGCACCGCCGTGTTCCCCAACGGACTGCAGCGATTCACACCGCCCTGCAGACTGCAGGTCAACTGTACGTTCACCTTCGGCTAACTGTGCTAACTCTAACTCGGCAAACTAACTAACTCAGCTAACAATAACTGCTAACTATTAATAGCAACCTAGCAAACTTTGCTAACTCAAAATAGAAAACAAGGTAACTCTGCTAACACTAACTGTGTTTACAAAAAATAACAAACTAGCTGACTCTACTAACTCTAATTCTGCTAACTAGAAATAGCAAACTAACTCTGCTGACTCTAACTCTGCTATCTTAAACCCTGCTAACTCTAAATAGCAAACTTGCTAACTGTGGTGACACAAAATAACAAACTAGCTGACTTTGCTAAGTCTAACTATGCTAACTTTAAATAGCAAACTAGCTGACTCTGCTAACTTAAAATAGCAAACTAGCTGACTCTGCTAACTCTAACTATGCTAACTATAAAAAGCAAACTAGCTGACTTTGCTAACTTAAAATAACAAACTAGCTGACTCTGCTAACTCTAACTATGCTAACTATAAATAGCAAACTAGCTGACTCTGCTAACTAAAAATAACAAACTAGCTGACTCAGCTAACTCTACTAACTCTAACTCTGTTAACTATAAATAGCAGACTAACTCTGCTAACTCAAAAAAGCAAACTAGTTAACTCTGCTAACACTAACTCTGCTAACTATAAATAGCAAACATACTAACTCTGCTAATTGTAAATAGTAAGCTCTAAGTGTCTTATTTTAGTGATTTATATGCTAGCAGTGAGCCGTGCACCATGTAGCTTGATTTAGGGCGTGTCAGTGTGTCTTTGCTATCGTAACAACAGGAAAAGTACACTTTGCGCAGCTCAATTCTCTTAATTAATCATGGATTAGAGCCAGGTGAGCTCTGACTTTGGCAGATTGCTAGTTTAGTGGTGCACACGTGTAAGTAAAAGAGTAAGTAAAACACAAGTGCTATCTACTAGTGTGCTTAAGAAATGGATCCCAGATTGTTGAATTTTTTATGGTGTAATTATATGAAGAGTCACTTAGATTAAAAGTCTGAAATCAGACTGAATAATTAGATTTATTAATAATATGAACTTGAATTTTAGATGTGTTTTGTTTGATCAGATGCTCCTCAGAACCTGACGGTGAGTGTTCTGTCTCCGCTGGGTTTGGTGTCAGAAGGGATGACCGTGGTTCTGTTCTGCCAGGCTGACAGTCAGCCAGCACCTCACCGGTTCTCCTGGTTCCAGGGTCCGGAGGGTCGGGAGCAGCTGGTGGTGGATCAGAGAGAACTGAAGCTCTCGGTGGAGAAAATACCCAGAAACTCTGGACCCTACTGGTGCCAAGTGGAGAACTCTATGGGCACTCGTCTCTCTCAGCCAATCACAGTAGATGTACACTGTGAGTGAAAAGAACTGACTGTAATACTCTACAGGAAGCGTAGGGGCCGCTCTATAATGCTCTATAATGTTCATATGATCCACAACACGCTCATTCTGACAGACTGTAATGCACTACAGGAAGCGTAGGGGGCGCTCTATAATGTTCTTATGATCCACAGAGCTATTAAGTTGTGATTATTACGGAGTAACAGTTTTCATTTTTTTTTTCAGATGAGCCGGAGATCACAGATGAAAGCTGGTGCTCTGTGACCTTTGAGCAGGAGGCGGACCTAAGCTGTGAATGTGTTGCCTATGGCAACCCACTGCCCTCTATACACTGGTCTGTTTTACATTTAGAGGAGCAAATAACAGGTAGGAAAGACAATATGCTAGTGATTCTGTATCTACTGTAACTGTAGATTAATTACAGAGCAGTACGGGTACAACAGATTACGGTGCTGGTGATTCTGTATCTACTGTAACTGTAGATTAATTACAGAGCAGTACGGGTACAACAGATTACGGTGCTGGTGATTCTGTATCTACTGTAACTGTAGATTAATTACAGAGCAGATTACGGTGCTGGCGATTCTGGACGTGGAATAGTTGTTTAAGTGCTCAGTCACTAAACTGCAGTGTGAAAATGAAACTATCTGTCCCAGGTAACACTGATCCTTCCTGGTCTGAAGGACATCGATCTGTGGGGAACCTGAACATCTCGGTACTGTGGAACCACACCTCTACAGAGCTGGTCCTCCAGTGTGTGGCTGAGAACAGCCTGGCATCCACCATCAGAACCTTCACCCTGACCCACAATGGTATACGCTCTAACACCGTCCATACCACACCCTACTGCACCGAAACATCTACCATCAGAACCTTCACCCTGACCCACAATGGTATACGCTCCAACACCGTCCATACCACACCCAACCACACCAAAATTATCCACCATCAGAACCTTCACCCTGACCCACAACGGTATACTCTCTAACACCGTCCATACCACACCCAACCACACCAAAAGTATCCACCATCAGAACCTTCACCCTGACCCACAACGGTATACTCTCTAACACCGTCCATACCACACCCAACCACACCAAAAGTATCCACCATCATAACCTTTACTCTGACCCACAACGGTATATGCTTTAGCACCGTCCATATCACACCCTACTGAACCAAAAGTATCCACCATCAGAATCTTCACTTTGACCCACAATGGCATACGCTCCAACACCATCCATACCACACCCACCACAGCAAAAGTATCCACCATCAGAACCTTTACCCTGACCCACAACAGTATACGCTCCAACACTATCCATACCACACCCCACCACACCAAAAGTATCCACCATCACCCTGACCCACAATGGTATACGCTCCAACACCATCTATACCACACCCACCACAGCAAAAGTATCCATATCCAGTATTGATATGAGGGGCTGAATTATGTGCTACTTTGTGTTGGTCTATCACTTTAAATCTTAATAAAATAAATTGGGGGTGCCGAGTGGTCCAGTGGTCTAAAGCCCAGGTTTAAATGTGGCGCCGTGCGGCGCAAGGCGTCTGAGGGGATGAAAATGGGAGGAAATGGGGAAAAATGTGAAATAAAATGATATAAAAAACACTGTGGTTATGTATTGTTTATTTTGTTTTACTGTTCGTGTTGTGTGTGTGTGTTGTGTGGGGTGTGTGTTTAGTCACAGGTGGAACAGAAGCCTGGACCAGATCCAGCAGTGTGTGGGGTGTGTGGGGTTCTGTGGTGGGTTTGGGTCTGGTGGTTCTGCTGGTGTTCTCCGGCTGCCTGATACGATCACAAAGAACCGGCCGGTGAGTCCAGATCATCCTCACCTCACTAACACAATCAAATCCTCACAGCAGTGTTCTGAAACCAGAATCTAGTAGAAGAGTTTCTCTGTACAGTAGAGACAGTTACTCCAACAAAACTCTTTATAATACTCTTAGAGGAGTTACGAATATAACTTAATTTTGGGAGATTGATCCACGACCTTAGTCCTCCCACACTCCACCCTATACTCCACCCGTCACTTCCTCTCTACCTGCGTGTCGAACAACTTTGCATGTGGTGTCGGCTCCCAGCCCTTACCTGTTCCCCGATGGTCTTCTACCTGTGTCTCCTACGACTGACTGTTCTCTTTCACCCCAGCTCCTCCACTATCATTGCTCACGGCTGCCTTTCCAGGTTGCGGTGTGTTTTATCCCAACAGCTGCTGCTGTTGTCTCCTCTAACGGCTCCTTGGTCTGGTTTGGCTGCTCCCGCAAGGCCTCAACGCGTTCCTCGAAACTTCTCCGGACTTCAGCGGCTTCTCCTTCTTACCGCTGTAGCTCCCAGAGCCACCGCCCCGGCTCCTCTCCACCAGCTAAGCGGCCCTCCTCCCGTTATCGCTGGACTTCCCTCTTTATCCCTTTCGTGCTGCCTGTGCCCCTTCGGCGGCTCGCCATTCTCCGCCGGTCTCCAACCAGCGTTCTACTGCCCGGACCACGTTGCCAATGGGGGATCTGCTTCCCTACAGCCTCACTGGGCGATACTCGAGCGTGGCCACGCCTCCTTGTCTTTCTCCTGCGCGATCCTCCTGGTTTGTCCTTTCCTTCAATCCCTACATCAGTCCTCCGTCTTCCCAACCCACCTCCCATCATCTTCCCAATATCCTCCCCATCATCCCTCCCCCTCCTTTCATCGGCTGCCTGCCCTCCTTCTCTCTCTCTCTTTTCCCCCATGATCCCATCCCTCCCCCATTAAGCCTACATCAGTCCATCTCATAAGTCTTTCTTAACTGCTACTCTGATCTCCTCACCGTTTCCAACCACCACCTATTCTCTGTTCATCAGAGACATCAAACGAGAGCCTCGCGCTCTCCATCAGCACCTCCTTCACTTCTCATATTCTGTATTACTGTATTTCAGGCTCTGCGCAGGTTACGCCTCTCCCTTCATTCTGCAACATTTAAAACTGTTTCCTCTGGCTTTCTTTAGTTTCCTGTTGGCCTGATTTAACTTCTTCCACTTCCACATAAATCCGCTCTCCATGCTTGCCCGGCAGATTTTACCATCCTAGATTAATAAAAATTTCCCCTTAAATCAAACACAGTAGGGGCACCGAGTGGTCCAGCTGATGTATCGAAACCGAGTCGCTGCGCTTTCCTCCGAGCGCGCTGGCTGCTCAGTGGCTTCACATGTATCAGAGGAAGCATGTGCTAGTCTTCACCCTCCTGGTGTGATGGGGCATCACTAGTGATAGGGGAAGTAATTGGCTGTGTAATTAATGCAAACATTAGAAAAATTAAAAATCATGCACAGAACATTCACCTGGCTCGCTCAAGTACTACCCGATCACTCATCCCAAATTCTCAAACACTAGAGGTCCCAAGCCTACGTTTACTGTTACTGTTTAAACTTTTGGGGCTTCAGGTTCACACGTTTCCAGCGAAACTGCCCCGAACTCCTCCCCAAATCCTCTGAGTTAATTCCTTTCCTTCTCATTCCAGTCTAAAGGTGTGGGAAATAGTATCAAAATTACAGAAGATACAGCCAATCAGCTTCTGTTCCAATACTTTTTAATATTATAATAATCTGATCTTCTGTCCAATTAGAGCTGCTGATGAAGGCTGCTGTAAACTTAACCGCCATCCTTTAACACAGTACGTACATACACACACACACACACTACTCACACACACACACACAAACACACACACACACACACACAATAGATACAGTTTAAAGTGTTTTTATTTGATTCTAAAACAGTGATTGGTTGATCTCTGATTTACTCCCTCAGATCTCAGATCATCACCCCACAGTTTGCTGGCTGGATCTCAGCCTCTTCTTAATCTTAAAGGAGAACTCTGGTGTGAATAGGACTTGGGTTCTAGTGGTGAAACATGATAACGAGTGCATCTCCCAGGTGCTCCCCCACCCCATCAATATTCTCTTTTGTCACTGTTAAGATATTTTATTTACTTTTTGTTCTTTCTTCTTTATTGTTATTGTGTAAAATTCATGCATTTTATTGTTGCATGTATTTGTAAATGCAGACCTAAAAATAAAAAAATCAAGCAAAAAAAAAAAAAAAGACTCAGGACTCAGACATGCGCTGCTGCAACTCAAATACTTTATTTAATAAAGTAGGGGTAGAGTGGGTTCTGTAAACGAGCAGATTCAACACCAGTAAACAGCAGCCAGAGAGAATCAACATACCATAAACGAGAAACAGTCCTAGGATCAAACACAGAGAGGCGATATTGAAGAACAGGGGAAAATCAGAGAGGAAAAGATACAAAAACAAGGCTGTAATGAGAGAGTAAACACAGGCAGGGGATAATGATTTATAGAGTGGAGAAACATCAATACTCGGCGAGGAGTGAAGTGAAGTGCAGGTGTATTTATAGGGGGTGTAATAGGTGTGGTCAATATTCAGGTGATGTGATGGTGTGAAGGAGTGATGTCAGTGTGTGGTGCATTCTGGGTATTGTAGTCCAGAGGTTGGAGATCACAGGTAGAGCTGACTGTGTGAGAGACAGGAGCTCCTTCGGACACGAGGCGTGACATACATTTAATTACAACAATTACAATAATCACAATAATCACTAACAGTGTGCTGAATGTAGAGGAATAAGGAAGTTTATGTGATTATTATTTTTTTATTTAAAGAATGTAAAATACAGTTTATCATATACAGATAAAGAAGAAATTAAACAAAGCAGAGAAAAAAAATTAGGAGAACAAAAGAAAATAATAGAAAAATTTATAAAATGTATGTATATATATTTTTTATATAACCCACAGCAATGGTGCCATCACTCACACTATACACACACACACACACACACACACACACACATTATACAAACACTATACACACACACATTATATGAACACTACACAAACACACACATTATACAAACACTATACACACACACATTATATGAACAATTCACACACACACACACATTATTCAAACACTACACACACACACATTATACAAACACTACACACACACACATTATACAAACACTATACACACACACATTATATGAACACTACACACACACACACACATTATACAAACACTACACACACACATTATATGAACACTACACACACACACACACACATTATACAAACACTACACACACACACTATACAAACACTATACACATACACACTGTACACACGTACACACACACATACTATACACACACACAGATACACTTACACACACTATACACAAACACAGATAAACTTACACACACACACACACACATTATACAAACACTATACACACACACACATTATACGAACACTATACACATACACACTGTACACACGTACACACACACATACTATACACACACACAGATACACTTACACACACAACCCCTTACACACAAACTCACTATACACACACTCTATACACACACACACTATACACACACTCTATACACACACACACACAGATACACAAACAGACAGACACACACACTCACGTGCGCACACACACACACACTATACATACACACAGATAAACACACACACACACACACACACTATACACCTACAGATGCACACACACACTATACATACACACAGATAAACACACACACACACACTATACACCTACAGATACGTGCACGCACACACTATACATACACACAGATAAACACACACACACACTATACACCTACAGATACGTGCACGCACACACTATACATACACACAGATAAACACACACACACACAATACACAGAAACACACATATACACAAACACAGATAAACACACACACAAACACACACACACACACACAGGGTTATTCTATTTTACACAGAGTCACTGAGGAGCCAGAATAAACCCCGATCCCTGCATAGAGGGGCTGAGTAAAGGTGGTGTAGAATGTGTGTAAGTGTTTGAGAGTGTGTGAGTGTGTATCAGAGGAGACTCTGTAGAAGGACAGAGTGCCGGAGGGACAGTCCACATACACTCCTACTCTCCTACAGCCGGAGGGAGGAGTGGAGAGATCAGTGCTGTTATTATTGTGACGAACAGAGTAACTGTTATCAGTGCAGATCAGACTCCAGGAGTTTATATTCCCTCCAAACTCACAGTCTGATCCTCCTCCTTTCCTGCTGATGGTTTTATAACTCAGAGCTACAGCAGCTACTCCTCCAAATATCCGTCCTCCTCCATCTCTCCACTCAGCCTCCCAGTAACAGCGTCCAGTTACACCAGTATCACCAGTTACACCAGTATCACCAGTTACACCAGTTACACCAGTATCACCAGTTACACCAGTATCACCAGTATCACCAGTTACACCAGTTACACCAGTATCACCAGTTACTCTCTCTCTACTCAGAACCTGCCAGCACTTATCAAATCTCTCTGGATGATCAGGATACGACTGCAGCTCCTCTCTCCACTCCACCCTCCTGTTCTCCTCACTCAGAGAGAGACCAGGTTTTACTGTGTTTAGATCCAGTGTGAAATCACAGAACCCTGAAAACAAGAACACACACATTACACACACACTACACACACACTACACACACATTACACACACATTACACACACACTACACACACATTACACACACACTACACACATTACACACACTACACACATTAAACACACTACACACATTACACACACATTACACGCACTACACACACATTACACACACTACACACATTGCACACACTACACACATTGCACACACATTACACGCACTACACACATTACACACACACTACACACACATTACACACACACTACACAGACATTACACACACACTACACACACATTACACACACTACACACATTGCACACACTACACACACATTACACGCACTACACACATTACACACGCACTACACACATTACACACACACACACTACACACACATTACACACACTACACACATTACACACACACTACACACATTACACACACATTACACGCACTACACACATTACACACACACTACACACACATTACACACACACTACACACACTACACACATTACACACACTACACACGCACTACACACACTACACACACATTACACACACACACATACTACACACATTACACACACATTACACACAACACTACACACACATTACACACACTAGTGTGTGTATGTGAGTGTGTAGTGTGTGTATGTGAGTGTGTAGTGTGTGTAGTGTGTGTATTTGAGTGTGTAGTGTGTGTATGTGAGTGTGTAGAGTGTGTAGTGTGTGTATGTGAGTGTGTAGTGTGTGTAGGTGAGTGTGTAGTGTGTGAATGTGAGTGTGTAGTGTGTGTAATGTGTGTATGTGAGTGTGTAGTGTGTGTATGTGAGTGTGTAGTGTGTGTAGAGTGTGTGTAGTGTGTGTGTGTGTGTGTAGTGTGTGTAGTGTGTGTGTGTGTAGTGTGTAGTGTGTGTGTAGTGTGTGAGCGTGTAGTGTGTGTAGTGTGTGTGTAGTGTGTAGAGTGTGTAGTGTGTGTAGTGTGTGTGTAGTGTGTGTGTGTAGTGTGTGTGTGTAGTGTTTGTAGTGTGTGTAGTGTGTGTGTAGAGTGTGTAGTGTGTGTAGTGTGTGTGTGTGTAGTGTGTAGTGAGTGTGTAGTGTATGCAGGACCCGTGATGTCACCGGCCCCGCCCCCACCCGCACGCTGTCTCACCACAGAGACCCGGACCGTTTCCCAATACACAAGAACACAAGTCTGGACTCCTGTACTTGGTGAGTACGGACTTGGGAAGTTGGGATGGCGAGTGTGTACTCCGAGGACGGGAGGAGCTGAAAACACAGGAGCACATTTTCACCTAGCCGCTTTCTTAACAAATAAACACATATCTGAAGTCTAAAGCCCTACATTCTCCCTAAAAATAACTTCAAACATTATTTTACCACACAGCAGTACTGTTTTAAAAACATACAGGTGCTTCTCCTCCTGCATTACACTGATACTGCTGAGAGGTGCATTCTGGGATATCGGGCTGTGACAAATTCACACAAGTCACCTTCCATGCATCCTCTATGAAGTGGGAGGAGCAAGAACACATCCGGGTATTAGTTGTGTGCTTGGCTAACTGTGATCTTCTGAATTGGAACAGTTCTTGGGCTGCGACTGATGACGTTTCCCGAGTCCACAAGAACACAAGTACTGACAAGAACCGGACCGACCGAGAGCTGAGTCAGCGCTTTAGAGTCAGCTAATCACTCAAAACCCGAGAAAAACAGCAGAACAACCATAACTAAGCATTTAAATGGCCTTTTAAAAGGTAAATAAGAGCGTTTATTTTTCTGGGATTAAAAGCATGAATTCAGCTTTAACTGGAAATATCTGCACTGCTAAACTGTGCGGAACTGAGGTGCACAGCTTTATACTCGCTGTCTCAGGCCGTTACAGGTTCATACGCTTTTCAACTAAAGCATTTCCACGACTTTTCTAAACGTTTTGTTGGAATTTAAACATGTACAAAAATACACTAGTGTATGAAGATCTGCCAGAGACAAAGAATTCTTGGTGTACAGACACAGCTGTCACAAAGCAGCAGAGACGGCCGAGTGAGTAAACAAAGCTGACCTATGACCTAGGTGATCTAACTATGGAGAAACAACATGGTCAGTCCTTATAAGGAAAAAACCAAAAGGGTCTGTCCTAACGTAGAAGTAGAGTCAAAAGGTAAAGATAGATTTGTGCATTCAAATCACCAGGTATGTACGTACTATGCTGTACAAGATTGTATAAATGTTCCTGGTCCGAGGAGACGAGTTAGTTCGTAACAGACGGTCAGGGGTTACGTGCTCACTGCAATAAAGCCTGCATCTCTTTGTTCCTGAAGTCTGCTTACTTTTTGTTTGGTAAAGACTAGTTTTTGATAAAGAAGGAAAACAAAAAAAACAACAGTTTTCATGACCGTCTTTAAAATACCAGTGCAGACATGAACAATAAAACTAAAAATGTCAAAACTGATTATAGTAGGCCTATATCTTACTTTAAATGTATTTAAATAAAAAAAAACATTTCTTTCAGCAATGCTGACAATTTTCTATAATAAAATGTGTGTTAAATCCTGAGAGCTCTATTGTGTACAACTGAGTTAACTCTGAGCTGATTCCAACACCAGGAGAACTGAACAGTTTACAGTATAATAATCAATATGAGAAGCAACCAGCTAATAATTTATTTATTTTTCCTTTTAAAATGGGCACAAAAATAAAATATTAAAGCAGATTTATTTGGTCACAGAGATTTTTTTTCTATTGAACTATTTAACATGTAATATGTTTAATATAAAACCTCACTTATCAATTAGTAGAATGAAGCAAAAGTAATCAAATGCCACTTACTTTTAGAGCCACTCTAAAATATTAGTAAACAAAACTACACTGTTGCATCGAGCTCTCAGGTTATGTTGTAACAGAAACTAAAACAGAACTAGTCATTTTCCTTTTAATTTGAACATTTATTTTTTAATGTACACGATGGAAACTGATCTACACTGAATAAGATAACCCTCCTTCAAACACACCTCTGATATCTCTCAGTCTCAGTGCTATAGGCAGCTATAGGGTCTCGCTGTGTTTTGGAGAAGTTAAATCCGGACAGTCTGTATCACAGTTTAAAGGAACAGCGAGATTTCTGCGCTTTAGCGCTGCAGGGTAACCATGCTGTTCCCGGAGGTAAACACCGGGGCGTGTTTAGTTAGCTAACGCTAGCTAGCTCCGTGCTGCTTCTCCTGTGTAATGTTACAAATATCCCATTCCTGCAGTTGGGGTCCTCGCGTCTCTGCCTTTCTTTAGTCTGAATGAAGCCGGACAGCATTAAATCAGCATGTTTCTCTCACTGAGTGAATTACAGTTACAGTGCAGCAGCTGAAGCTCCGCTCAGATTTGCTGTTTTCAAATTCCGTGACTTTTCCAGGTTTCGTGACCGTATGAACCCTGCGGTTACCTCGTGTTTACACCCCCTCCCCCTCCACCTCCACCTCCCCTCACCATCAATCCCCCCGCCTTTTTCAGCAGCAGCCAGAGGCGGCGCTGTTCACTCAGAATGCTGTGTATCTACTTCTTGTGTCAAGAATCAAAACACTGCAACATGAGTTTTTATTGCCTTACGTGACATCGCAGATCCCGCCATGTGACTATTGCACATGCGCACATCGCTATGTTGATGCTTAAACGATATATCGTGCAGCTCTAGTGTGTACTGTGTGTATGTGAGTGTGTAGTGTGTGTACTGTGTGTGTGTGAGTGTGTAGTGTGTGTACTGTGTGTATGTGAGTGTGTAGTGTGTGTACTGTGTGTATGTGAGTGTGTACTGTGTGTATGTGAGTGTGTACTGTGTGTATGTGAGTGTGTACTGTGTAGTGTGTGTAGTGTGTGTATGTGAGTGTGTATGTGTGCATGTGTGTGTGTGTGTGTGTGTGTTTGTAGTGTACATGTGTGTGTGTTTGTAGTGTGCATGTGTGTGTGTTTGTAGTGTGCGTGTGTGTACTGTGTGTATGTGAGTGAGTACTGTGTGTAGTGTGTGTATATGTGAGTGTGTAGTGTGTGTATGTGAGTGTGTAGTGTGTGTGTAGTGTGTGTGTAGTGTGAGTGTGTAGTGTGTGTAGTGTGAGTGTGTAGTGTGTGTATGTGTAGTGTGTAGTGTGTGTAGTGTGTGTGTAGTGTGAGTGTGTAGTGTGTAGTGTGAGTGTGTAGTGTGTGTATGTTATTAATAAATATTGTTATTTAATAATAGGTCTTTGCTTCTTCAGTGTTGTATTGTTAATTTACATAATTCTGAACAGATTTCGCTCATTTAAAAAGCCTGAAAAAGTTTTTAAAGCTCAGTTTTAACTTTTTACTCATGAAGAAATGTGGGGTTTAAATCAGGCTCGGGTTCATAATGACAGTTTATGGGTCGGGCTAGATTCTTTGGGTCTGATCTTAACTCTAGCGTACACTGTGTGATTATTTTAATGGAGAGCGTTGTGGATAACTCACACTGCACGTTTGAATGGTTTGTTGTGTTTGAACAGCGACAGATGCAGCTGAAGCTCATTCTCACTCATTCTCTCTCTCATCGTACAGTTTTAGAAATAAAAAATCACATCGAGAAACTGAGTTCAGACAGAGATAAAACTCAGTTCAGTTCAATAAACCTAAGATGAGTTCATCAAATATTGTAGAAGATAAAGAACAGGATGAGCTTTTGCTGATTCCATCATTTAAAAGTGAAATGTAATGTAATGTACGTATAGTGTGTGTGTGTGAGTGTAGTGTGTGTGTGTGTGTAGTGTGTGTGTGTGTGTGAGAGAAAACTTACATTTCTTTAATCCAGGTTTGATTCTTATTTCGCCTCCATGTTCCATTCTAAACACACACACCACACACACACACACACACACACACACACACACAGATCAGCAGGGTGTGAGAGTGAAATGCAGAGTTTCTCTCTCTGGGTTTATATTAGTGAACATGGTGAAGGAATATGAAGTTCTGGATTTTCCTGATACACAATAATTAACGTTAATCCTTAAGAAGAAACACCCACTCCTTTATAACACCATTAACACAATTAGAGGAAACCAGAGCCTCAGATTTAAATTTTAATATCTAATAACAGATTCAATATGCTGTCACACTTTAGCTTGTTCTTTTATTCCCAGCCTCTAGGGGGCGTGAGGGAGAATTATAGGGTCTCTGTTTAGAACAGGTGAAGAAGTAAAGGCTGAACCATAAAGATCCAGCTACAAAGTCTTCAACTTTTAACCAACAAACATGTGGACTTTACTTTACTCTAAACTCTGATGAGCTCAATCCATTTTATTAACACCTGAAACGCTGTAATTTATGAATAACGAGGGTTCATCACGCTACGAAATCTGTAGTCCAGAACCCTAATCTTTATGTTCTGTTTATGGGCAAATTCTGATCCTGAACTTGGATTATTACTATTCCTGTGTTGATCTGAAGCTGGATAATATGAGTTGCTTTCACCTTATAAAATAATTTCAGTTTATAATAGAAAATTCACAACAAAAGGCTGAATACACCACATCTGGATAGGCACTGTGCACTTTATTATTAAAAATATATTAACTCAACTGAGAAAATGTAGCTCATTCTAACACAGGGTAACACTGGACTCTCTAAACAGTTGATCACTCTTCTTTTATCTCTAACTGACCCTCATCACTCTATCTAACATCTGCAGCACACCTGAATCTTCCCCCTGAGTACTTCTTCATACCTGAGTGTCTCCAGTGAGCAGTGTGGATCCTCCAGTCTGGCAGAAAGCAGCTTCTCTCCAGACTCTCCTGGGTGGTTGTAGGTCAGATCCAGCTCTTTCAGGTGGGAGGGGTTTGAATTCAGAGCTGAAGACAGAGAAGAACAGCCTTTTTCTGTGATCATACACCCAGATAATCTAGAGAGAAAGAAAATTAAAGTAAGTTATTAACAGAGAGAGAAAGAGTGACAGTGGCAGACTGAGATATATGAGTAACATGATTAACACTATAATAGCTGAATCTCTAAGAAAAAATAGCATCTCAATGTAAAAAAATACATTCAGAAATCCTAATTAAAATAAAAAAGTAATTGTAAAATTTCCATTGATAAATCACACGTTCAAATGTATTAAATGTCTGATATACTCTACTCTCTAGGAACACAGATTATCATGTCATGAAACCCACACCATACCAGTATGCACCTCTTAAACTTTGGAAACAGAAGTATTATTGACGGAGTACAGGCACATTGTAATAATTTGGTTTGAGGTCCTCTCGCCTGAAATTGTTTCAATGTTGCCTGTGAATTATAATATTGTATAATAAACTACCACTGCCCCGACTACTGAATTGGGATGCAGCCAGGAAGAACCACCCTTAAGGAGATACGGAACCCAAAAAGTCAAGCCGAGTGCGGCAGAGAGAAGGAAAAAGTTCATACAGCCTCATGCGCCAGATTTGTCATGCTTGCGGGCCACATTTGGCCCGAGGGCTGCCTATTGCCGACCCCTGCCATAAACCCTCCACAGAGATTCCCCACAACAATCCATGTAATCTTTCCAGCACGACAAAATCTGACAAAAAATCTGCATCAACCCATATTAATAGCGGACGATGTAGATTATGTACACTTTTCAATACGGTCCTGGTGTATATTTTATAGATAAAGATCTTGGTAAAGCACTGAATATTTCTTCACATTTATCATTTTGTAATGAACCAACTAACCTGAGAATCTGCAGTTTACAGTGTAAACTCCTCAGTCCAGCAGAAAGCAGCTCCACTCCTGAATCCTGCAGGTCATTGTTACTGAGATCTATTTCCTTTATGGAGACGTTTTCCAGCTTCAAAACTGATCCCAGACTTTCACATGTCTTTTCTCCAAGATTACATGAAGCTAGTCTACAAAATGAGGAAAGCACAGCAGATTTTACTTAAGAATAGGCATAACGAAAGTTTTTTTTTTATTATAAAGTAGATCCATAGCATTTATGATAATGTAACAATAAGAAATGGCTGAAAATGAGTCTTATATTATTAATAATCCATTTTAGGTTTATTAGAACATCCAACAATCTCAAAGTATAAAATACAGCAAACAATCAGTGATTGGCAGTGTTCTGGTTTAACCTTCCAACAAAAAATATTGTTAGTACAAAGCTTAACAATAATCATAAACTAGCTAAACTACTGTGATGCCCCCCCCCCCACTTTGAGCATGGAATGGTTTGTCCCGGAGGTTGGACCAAGGGCAGTTAGCGTGGTGTGGGTTTTAATTGGTGGCACTTGAAAGCAACTAGCAAGAGTACTTAAGCTCTCAGAAATTGTACTCTTTCTCTTTTCTAATGAATGAAAAAAGTACAGTTTTCTCTAAGGACAGTCTCCTTAAAAATAAATAAAATTTTCAGTTTAAACATTAAAATGCAACAGGAACCCCTTACTTGTCTTATAAATGCAGCTGCTGGTTATTAAATGGCTACTGATTACTACATAATTAGGTCTTAACCTTAGTACATATTACATGTCTGTTCAGATGATTCATTTAGGAAGTACAGGCCAAAAGTTTGGACACCCCTTCTCTTTCATTGCGTTTTCTTCATTTTCATGAATATTTACATTGTAGATTCTCACTGAAGGCATCAAAACGACGAATGAACACATGTGGAGTTATGTACTTAACAAAAAAAGGTGAAATAACTGAAAACATGTTTTATATTGTAGTTTCTTCAAAATATCCACCCTTTGCTCTGATTATTGCTTCTGAGCTTCAAGAGGTAGTCACCTGAAATGGTTTTCAGGTGTGCCTTATTAGGGTTAATTAGTGGAATTTCTTGCTTTATCAATGGGGTTGGGACCATCAGTTGTGTTGTGCAGAAGTCAGGTTACTACACAGCCGACAGCCCTATTGGACAACTGTTAAAATTCATATTATGGCAAGAACCAATCAGCTAACTAAATAAAAATGAGTGTCCATCATTACTTCAAGAAATGAAGGTCAGTCAGTCCGGAAAATTGCAAAAACTTTAAAAACCTATAAATGTACAAGAACCCACAAAAAGAATGGAAACACACGGACTATACATACAGAGGGACCACAGGAAACACCTGACGACAGGTAACAAAGGTGCAGAGCTACAAACGAGACATAGGTGGAAACACTGAAGGAGGAGGCACTGGGGAAAACACTTAAGCACATGGAGGACGGCACAGGAGTAGAGGACAAATGACAGACACAGAGAGAGGTAAAAAAACAGGGATAAACACGAACACAGAAAGGAGGACAGAAACAGAACAGGACCAGGACGTGACATGGACAGTGCAGTTATAAACATATGAATTAAATTACCAGATTATTGCTAGAAGAATGAGTTAAAACACGTATTATACTATCGTGATATAAAAAATTGCTCACTAATAAACAAAAAGCTCCTGTCACACCTGCACCTTTAAGATCAGCCTCAGCGGAGTACTAATAAGCTGACCCTCCCACACACCTGTCGGACATCAGTTTATTACTAGGACTATATATACTGGGACATTTACTAAGTCTAGTTGCGAGATATTGCCACACTAGTGTCTTATCGAGTAGTTTACTTCTGTGATTTGTTATTTCTGTTTTTTGATCCTTAGACTACGATTTTGCCCTGTGTTTTACTCCTGGTTTTGAACTTTGCCTGTATTTTTGGATTACGATTTTGCCTCATGTTTTTGGATTAATAAAGCCTGCCTGCATTTGCATCCAAATCACCTTGGTTGGTTCTTACAACTCTTTACACAATCGGATCAATTTTTCACTCACCAGATTATACGGAGGAAATGGAGGACTGCTAAAGGTTTTTCTTTATTAGAATTAGTTAAATGTAAAGTCCTAAGTATCATTTACATCACTAAAATACATTAATTTGTGTGTACTACTGGTGATGCTTCTGATCAAATACTGCATCTGACAGGTGCACTTTTAGACTTTTAGATTTTGCAGGACATTTTGATAGTCTGATGTACCTATATTAACCTACAAATTAAAATGCATATTATTAGAAGCATTACAGATTCTAAAATATATACATATGTAATACTCTATATAAACATGAATAATCTGAGCATTTATTTAAATGATCATGAATGAGGATGTCAGCAGTGTAAATTAGTAGTTTAACGTAGTAATATGAAAATATCTCTCTGTGATAGATGTGGGGGTTCAGGGTGCTGCTAATGGACTGAGGGGCAAACCAGATATTCTTTTTCTCCTCCAGAATGAAGCTCAGTTAGAGCTGGTTTATTGTCTGTTTACATATTGGATATGGTGTTGACTATTAAAAATGCTCAGATGTGTAAAACTCTTTGTGTGAAGACTCAGCCATCTGCAGCTGCTTTAACACTGACCCTGACTCAGAAACCTGTAGTAGTAATCAGTGCTATTGCAGGCATGCCGGCTCTGTAAAGCCATAAACCAGGGGTTGGCAGTTAAGTTTGGCTGCCAGTCAGTTATTTTGCAAGACGAGTGGGGGGGGAGAGGGCGTGTGGTGGTGGCGATGTTTTCCAAGCCATCAGCAGGGGGCTGATGTTTTCCAAGCCATTTATTGGCGAGCAGGGGGGGGGGGGCAGTTTTTTTTTAAACAGGTAAACCCAAGAAGAAAGGAAAATATAAATAAATAAACACACGGCTCCTCACGCAGGATCACACTCATGTCGTCAGGGTCCAATAAACTACCACTGCCCCGACTACTGAATTGGGATGCAGCCAGGAAGAACCACCCTTAAGGAGATAGGGAACCCAAAACGGGCAGAAACTGAAGTCAAGCCGAGTGCGGCAGAGAGAAGGAAAAAGTTCATACAGCCTCATGTGCCAGATTTGTCATGCTTGCGGGCCACATTTGGCCTGAGGGCCGCCTATTGCCGACCCCTGCCATAAACCCTCCACAGAGATTCCCCACAACAATCCATGTAATCGTTCCAGCACGACAAAATCTGACAAAAAATCTGCATCAACCCATATTAATAGCGGACGATGTAGATTATGTACACTTTTCAAAACGGTCCTGGTGTATATTTTATAGATAAAGATCTTGGTAAAGCACTGAATATTTCTTCACATTTATCATTTTGTAATGAACCAACTAACCTGAGAATCTGCAGTTTACAGTGTGAACTCTTCAGTCCAGCAGAAAGCAGCTCCACTCCTGAATCCTGCAGGTCATTGTTACTGAGATCTATTTCCTTTATGGAGACGTTTTCCAGCTTCAAAACTGATCCCAGACTTTCACATGTCTTTTCTCCAAGATTACATGAAGCTAGCCTACAAAATGAGGAAAGCACAGCAGATTTTACTTAAGAATAGGCATAACGAAAGTTTTTTTTATTGTAAAGTAAATCCATAGCATTTATGATAATGTAACAATAAGAAATGGCTGAAAATGAGTCTTATATTATTAATAATCCATTTTAGGTTTATTAGAACATCCAACAATCTCAAAGTATAAAATACAGCAAAAAATCAGTGATTGGCAGTGTTCTGGTTTAACCTTCCAACCCCCCCCCCACTTTGAGCATGGAATGGTTTGTCCCGGAGGTTGGACCAAGGGCAGTTAGCATGGTGTGGGTTTTAATTGATGGCACTTGAAAGCAATTAGCAAGAATACTTAAGCTCTCAGAAATTGTACTCTTTCTCTTTTCTAATCAATGAAAAAAGTACAGTTTTCTCTAAGGACAGTCTCCTTAAAAATCCTTAAAAAAGTCTTAAAAATAAATAAAATTTTCAGTTTAGACATTAAAATGCCACAGGAACCCCTTACTTGTCTTATAAATGCAGCTGCTGGTTATTAAATGGCTACTGATTACTACATAATTAGGTCTTAACCTTAGTACATATTACATGTCTGTTCAGATGATTCATTTAGGAAGTACAGGCCAAAAGTTTGGACACCCCTTCTCTTTCATTGCGTTTTTCTTCATTTTCATGAATATTTACATTGTAGATTCTCACTGAAGGCATCAAAACGACGAATGAACACATGTGGAGTTATGTACTTAACAAAAAAAGGTGAAATAACTGAAAACATGTTTTATATTGTAGTTTCTTCAAAATAGCCACCCTTTGCTCTGATTATTGCTTCTGAGCTTCAAGAGGTAGTCACCTGAAATGGTTTTCAGGTGTGCCTTATTAGGGTTAATTAGTGGAATTTCTTGCTTTATCAATGGGGTTGGGACCATCAGTTGTGTTGTGCAGAAGTCAGGTTACTACACAGCCGACAGCCCTATTGGACAACTGTTAAAATTCATATTATGGCAAGAACCAATCAGCTAACTAAATAAAAATGAGTGTCCATCATTACTTCAAGAAATGAAGGTCAGTCAGTCCGGAAAATTGCAAAAACTTTAAAAACCTATAAATGTACAAGAACCCACAAAAAGAATGGAAACACACGGACTATACATACAGAGGGACCACAGGAAACACCTGACGACAGGTAACAAAGGTGCAGAGCTACAAACGAGACATAGGTGGAAACACTGAAGGAGGAGGCACTGGGGAAAACACTTAAGCACATGGAGGACGGCACAGGAGTAGAGGACAAATGACAGACACAGAGAGAGGTAAAAAAACAGGGATAAACACGAACACAGAAAGGAGGACAGAAACAGAACAGGACCAGGACGTGACATGGACAGTGCAGTTATAAACATATGAATTAAATTACCAGATTATTGCTAGAAGAATGAGTTAAAACACGTATTATACTATCGTGATATAAAAAATTGCTCACTAATAAACAAAAAGCTCCTGTCACACCTGCACCTTTAAGATCAGCCTCAGCGGAGTACTAATAAGCTGACTCCGCCCCTCCCACACACCTGTCGGACATCAGTTTATTACTAGGACTATATGAAGAGTTTGATTCCAAAACACGATAAACGCCATTTTTAAAAAAAATGAGTTAGAGCCAGAATCTGAATGTTATGTGACCACTCTTGAAAAGCCAATATTCAATTTTCATCAAAACGCCACATCCGCCGTGTAATACTGCCCTGCTTTCTCTCTTTCTTTCCAAAACGCGACAAACGCCAGTCTTGTTTTCCCGCAGAACGCCACATCTCCACTCATCCAATCACAGGGCAGCATTCCACGAGCTATCTAATGTAAACATCATAGCACGCGCCCTGTTGAGCCGGCCGGTATTTCGTGTAGCCTACTTTCACTTTCGTTTTTCACTCTCAAAGTCCGCGAAAATGAACGGTTTTGATGGTATAGAGGAGCCTGTTCGTGCAGCAGCTATTGAAAAAAAGAGAAAGCCATCAAAAGAGTCTCGTGTACGTGAAAAGGTAAAGAAAATGAGGCATTCAGGAGGGGGAAAATGCCGGCTGCATCTGCAGTTCACACACACACACACACAATACACACTATACTACAACACACTACACTACACTACACTACAGCACAGGAATTTAACGTGATTTGGGGGATTTTATTGTCTTAATGTCTTGTTCGTTAATGAAATTTTGCACATCATCGAAAAGAAATGTTTTAAAATTTGTGTTTTTAGATTCAGATGTACAATTTACTGTTATTTATTATTGTATTTTGCACATTTTCAGTAAAAAATCTATTGATGCCAAAGGATATATAAGACATTTTGAAAAAAAAACTTGGCATGGATTTATTGCGTTTTGCGAAAAAACAAATTATTTTTAAAAATAAATCTTTAAATATTAAAATCTTGATTTGATTTTGTTGTGTTATTTTAACCTTAGTATGGTATTTGATAGTTTGAAACAGAAAACGGTGGTTTTCAGCCTACCACTTTCTCGCTAAAGAAAACCCTTTTTTACTCAAATTAAAAAAATGGATTTATAGCGTTTTGGAACCAAACTCTTCATATATACTGGGACAATTACTGAGTCTAGTTGCGAGATATTGACACACTAGTTTCTTATCGAGCGATTTACTTCTGTGATTTGTTATTTCTGTTTTTTGATCCTTGCCTGTCTTAGACCACGATTTTGCCTTGTGATTTACTCCTGGTTTTGAACTTTGCCTGTATTTTTGGATTACGATTTTATCTTACGTTTTTGGATTAATAAAGCCTGCCTGCATTTGCATCCAAATCACCTTGGTTGGTTCTTACAGCTCCAGTTCCACAATCTGATCCATTTTACACTCACCAGATTATACTGAGGAAATGGAGGAATGCTAAAGGTTTGTCTTTATTAGGATTAAATAAATTTAAAGTCCTAAGTATCATATACATCACTAAAAATACAATCATTTTTGTATACTACTGGTGAGGCTTCTGATCAAATACTGCATCTGACAGGTGCACTTTTTGACTTTTTGATTTCGCAGGACATTTTGATAGTCTGATGTACCTATATTAACCCAAAAATTAAGATGCATATTATTAGAAGCATTACAGATTCTAAAAAGTATACATATGTAATACTCTACATAAACATGAATAATTTGAGCATTTATTTAAATGATCATGAATGAGGATGTCAGCAGCGTAAATTAGTAGTTTAACGTAGTAATATGAAAATATCTCTCTGTGATAGCTGTGGGGGGTTCAGGGTGCTGCTACTGGACTGAGGGGTATACTAGATGTTTTTTTTCTCCTCCAGAATAAAGTTGAGTTAGAGCTGGTTTATTGTCTGTTTAGAGATTGGATATGGTGTTGACTATTAAAAATGCTCAGATGTGTAAAACTCAGACTTAGCCATGTGCAGCTGCTTAACTGACCCTGACTCAGAAACCTGTAGTAGTAATCAGTGCTATGGCAGGCATGCTGGCTCTGTAAAGCCATAAACCAGGGGTAGGCAATTAAGTTTTCCAATTAAGTGGAAGGCTGAAGAGGCTGTTGACCACGCCATCAGCAGGTTGATGCACAGAGAGATTGTTGGCAGGACACAGTCAGGGAGAGCTAGCTTGGGGTGGGGATCAGCCCCCCCTAAGTTTTGGTCAAAAGCTACAAGAATGAAGAGAAGACCTGATAATTGAAGAAATTGTCAGGAGTGAGGAAGAGCTGTACAAGGTCACTCGGGCCACCTACGACACCCTTCCCAGCCTCAGCAATCTGAGTCGGTGGTACGGCTCCGAGGAAAACTGTCATCTGTGCAATGCCCCAAACCCAAGTCTTCAGCACATCCTGTCCAGTTGCAAGACAGCTCTGGCTCAGGGTTGGTACAGGTGGCCACATGATCAGGTCCTGCTGAAGCTGGCAGAAGTCCTTGAGGTACGACGGCTGGAAGCAGCCAAAGACCACCTTTCAACAGCACGAAAGCTGATCCATTTTGTTGGAAAAGGGAGAGGGGCTCAGAACATCACCCAGAGGGAGAGAAGATCACTGTTAACACCTGGATGTGACTGAAGCTTAAGAGTGGACCCTCCAGAGATAACCACGACCTCTCTGAGACCAGACATCATCCTGTGGTCCCCTTCAGTCAAAACAGTGATCCTGGCAGAGCTCACGGTCCTTTGGGAGGGAGGAATGGAGGCAGCATTCGAAAGGAAGAAGGAGAA